>NC_048302.1:61771675-61791703 GCF_013100865.1 Trachemys scripta elegans | reverse complement strand
CCAGACCCTGCGCCCCCAGCTGGGCGCTTCCCCTCCTGGGCTCCAGCTGCACTGGGGAAGCGCCAGCTGGGGGCGCAGGGTCTGGGGGCTGCCCGGGAAACCGTGAAGCTGGTAGCACTGGGGCAGCCCTTTCCCCCGGCTGGGAGTGGGAGGGAGGAGGGGGCGGAGTTAGGGTGGGGAAGGGGTGGAGTTGGGGCAGGGCTAGGGGTGGGGAAATGGGCAGGGTCAGGGCCCGTGGAGGGTCCTCCTTTTTTATTTATGAGATATGGTAACCCTACATTAGCGGATTTCATTTAACCGCATTTTATCAATAGGTGAAGGACATAAATGCTACAAGATGAATGTCTCGATTATTATGTGTAAGATCTTATACTGGTAGTTAAGGTTGTTACCAAGGTTGCAGGTAAAGGCTGTCACCTCCCCATGCTACACAGCTTCATGTGAAGGAACTTGCAAGGTCAGTTAAGGATGGCTCTTTTGGAGCTGCTGGGGTTGGGAACCTGCACAGCTTTATAAGGGATGCATAGAGAAGAACTACTGGGCTGGGATGTGATAAGCGTATGCCTAGGACTAAAACACACAAGTTTTTGCAAACATTGAAAATGTTTGTAGGCACAAATTTGTTCCATTTCCCCCCATTTCATTTCTTTTGTCTCTTAAAAATGGACAACAACAAAAACTATTTTTTTTTATTAGAGTGGGTACAGTTACCATCCTTGGTGGTGTTTGTTGGGGTCAGAGCTCTGGCCCAAACTGCACAGCCACAGGATGACCAGGTTACAAGGCAGAAGATGACTGAACCCCAAAATGTCACAATGCTATAGGTGAAACCAGTTGAAACAGATCTTTTTATGGTAAAACAGGATCCAAGTTAGATGGAAAAAAAAAAAAACTAAACACTTTAAAAGTTATATGAAAGATTGCTATGATTTTTAAAGGTCTTTGAGGCAGGGATTGTGAAAGGTCACTAGATAGGACAATCTACCATCTAAAATGACAACACTGCTTTAACAATGCATCTCTTTTATTCTGTTTGTTTTGGCCTCATCTACACATTTAATTCAATTCATTTGATTTTACCTAATGGGATGTTGAAAAAATTGAGGGTGCAGAGAAGAGCCATAAATATGATTCGTGGGGTGCAAAAAAAATACCTCGAAGTGTAAAACTCAAGCAGCTCAGGCAAAAAGATCAGGAGGTGACTTGATTACAGTGTATAAGTACCTTTTATGGGGAGAATATTCAGGGTACTAAAGGACTCTGATCTATCAGAGAAATGGCTGGAAGTTTAAAACCAGATAAATTCAAATTAAGAATAAGGTACACACTTCTGGCAGTAAGGGTGATTAACCCCTGGAACAAATTACCACAGGAACTGCTACAGCTGGATTCTCCATCTCTTGTTTTCAAAGAAAGTGTGAAAGCTTTTCTGGAAGATATGCTTTGGTCAAATTGAAGTAATAGCGCTCACTATAGGGGTAACTGAGTGAAAATTCTGGGGTCTGTTAGATCTGAGGTCAGACTAGATCAATGGTGGGCAACCTGCGGCCCGTCAGGGTAATCCTCTGGTGGGCCACGAGACAGTGTTTACATTGACTGTCCGCAGGCATGGCTGCCTACAGCTCCCAGTGGGTGCAGTTTGCTGTTCCTGGCCAATGGGAGCTGCGGGAAGCGGTACGGGCTGCAGGGATGTGCTGGCTGCTGCTTCCCGCAGCTCCCATTAGCCAGGAATGGCGAACCACAGCCACTGGGAGCTGCAGGCGGCCCTGCTTGTGGATGGTCAATGGAAACACTGTCTTGCGGCCTGCCAGCGGATTACCTTGATGAGCTGCGTAATTCTTGATGGGCCCTTGGACTGCAGGTAGCCCACCACTGGACTAGATAATCAGCTGGTCCCTTTTGGCTTCACAATCACTGACTGCCAATAGTCATAAAATGACAACCAAGGATACTCAAAGCACAGAAGTCCTAGCACCACACCCAAGAATCTGGCCCAAGACCTTAATTATCCATGTATTGGCATTTGATCAGTGTTTGACCACAATAAGCAAGAGACATAGCAATTGTTATATTATATCCCTTATTAAGGCCCAGATCCTGCAACTGACTTCTTTGGGGCTTGGTGCAGGTGTACACCCATTGCATTGAGTACGGAGCCATTAAACTGTTCAGTGCAGGAAACATATAGTTACCTTTGCTAATAAAATCTCCTATAGAGTTAAGGCACTAAATCTATTATAATAGAGATTGTGACCCTAAGAGCACCCCAAGGGCACACAGTTGTCATTTACCCAAAAAGTCATGAAATATGTATTGGAAAACTAACTCACTAATCATTAATATTCTTGCATGACATATATATGGTTAATCCATAAAGAACTTTACAGATGTACTAGAAATACATGACTAAAATGTGTCTACACCAGGCAGTTCAGGGGGAGTTGAGAAACAGGTTTGTTCCAGTCAAAGGAAAGAGGCCTACTCCTCCAACCAGGTGTGGCCAAATTCGGAGGTTGCAGGAAGAGATCACCTTCATTATATAATCACCAGTGGAGGAGTAAGCATCACGAAGTCTATACCCAGCAGGAGAATGATACTCTTCACAAGAATATATTTCAAAGATTTATCAGACTACCAAAATAGGGGGAGAGAACCCTTAAGTTATCTTCTACTTGAGGAGACAAGGAAACCGAGCACTTTGAGTTCTGTGAAGGGTCCTGGCTAGGGTTGCCAGGTGTCTGGTTTTTAACCGGAATACCTGATCGAAAAAGGACCCTCGCAGCTCTGGTCAGCACCGCTGACTGGTCTGTTAAAAGTCTGGTTAGCGCAAGGCTGGCAGGCTCCCTACCTGGCTCCATGCAGCTCCCCGGAAGTGGTTATATATTGCTTGGTTCCTCGGTGGAGGGATTCTGTGCACTGCCTGAGCAACAGCTCCGCAGCTCCCATTGGCTGGGAACTGCAGGCAGTGGGAGCTGCGGGGGTGGCACCTGCAGGCGGTGGCAGTGTGCAGAGCTCCCTGGCTGCCCATCCGCCTAGGAGCTGATGGACATGTCATTGCTTCTGGGGAGCTGCCCAGGGTAAGTGCCGCCTTCAACCCCCTGCCTCAGCCAGGAGTCTCCTCCCACACTCCGAACCCTTTGGCCCCATCCTACAGCCTCCTCCTGCACCCCAAATCCCTCATCTCTAGTGCCACCTCAGAGCCAGCACCCCCTCCCACACCTCAACCTCCTGCCCCAACCTGGAGCCTCCTCCTGCACTCTGAACCCCTCATTTCTGGTCCCACCCCAGAGCCCACATCCCCAGCGACCGAGGGAGGGGGGATGGAATGAGCAGGGGCAGGGGCTCAGAGAAGGGGCAGGGCAGGGGGCAGGACAGGTTTTGTGCTATTAGAAAGTTGGCAACTCTAGTCCTGGCTAAAAAACTTGTCAGCCATGCTGGAAGAAATACTGGTGAGTCTAGTTTGGTAAGTGAGATTAGAGTCTTAGAAGCATATTCTTGATTTTGTTTGCTTGTAACCATTTCTACCTTTATTCCTCATATGTGATATCACTTAAACCTATGCCCTTTTATTAATAAACATTAGTTTTCCTATAAGCCAGCCGTGTGCTTTGATTGAAGTGGAGGGTTTGTCAACTCCAGTTAAATTAATGAGCTATGGTGTGCTGTCTCTTTAATGGAGCAGTGAGCTAGATAAAGTTTAGCGAGTGCCACAGTAAAAGGGGATGAGCACTGCAGAGAATGTTGTTCTTGGGGAGATCTTGGGACTAGGAGGGTATTGGTGTTACCCTGCAAGGAGTAACTATGCTAGCAGAAGCTAGGTAAGGTCAGTGTGCTGTAAGGAGGCTGCTAGGGTCAGAGCTCTAAACCAAAGCTGCACTGCAAACAGGCACCTATGAGACAACCCCTTACTCAGCTGGTTTAACCCCAGATCATAGGGTGACCAGATGTCCCAATTTTATAGGGACAGTCCCGATATTTGGGGCTTTTTCTTATATAGGTTCCTATTACCCCCCACCCCCATCCTGATTTTTCACACTTGCTGTCTGGTCACCCTACCAGATCACCACAGAGATACTACTTCATTCACCATGGATATCTCATTGACATTAATGACAGGTTTCAGAGTGGTAGCCATATTAGTCTGTATCGGCAAAAAGAATGAGGAGTACTTGTGGCACCTTAGAGACTAACAAATTTATTTGGGCATAAGCTTTTGTGGGCTAAAACCCACTTCATCGGATGCATGCAATGAAAAATACAATAGGAAGATATATATTCAGAGAGCATGGAAAAAAAATGGGTGTTGCCATACCAACTCTAACGAGACTATTCAATTAAGGTGGGCTATTATCAGCAGGAGAAAAATTTTTTTGTAGTGATACCTTAATTGAAAGCTTATGCCCAAATAAATTTGTTAGTCTCTAACGTGCCACAAGGACTCCTCTTTCTTTTTGCTGACATTAATGAGTTTGATACATGAAGTGCCCTTGTATTTCAAAATAAGTCACTGTATTTCTCATATGATCTTACCACAAGGGAACAGTGCATATTTTAGTATGGGCTGAACATTTTGTGTCCTTCCTCAATGAAAGACCAGCCCTAAACAGCATGCAGTTAACAGGAAGTTGCTGGTTTCACAAGTTAATGAACAAAAAGGTTAGTACAATGTAGATAATAGTCTACAGAATATTGTTGCTTAACAGTTCACAACAGATAAAAGTGTGATCAAGAGCTGGGGAAAAGAGAGGTGCACCTTCAGGTGTGTACTTTATCTGGAGCCAATAAGCGAGGCCGATGTAGGAAACAGAACAAACATAATCACATCACAACTGTTATTTCAAGCTTTGAAACAGAACTTGCCATGACAAAAGCTTCATTTTACGTAGAGGAAAGCAGCAAGTTCTGCCAGTCTTGGGTGACTGGAGCACTGAGAGACAGATTTTCTTCTTGTGCACCCTGGAACATTTTGGGTAGTGCTCGGACACCATGATGATGTGATCCCTATGATGGAATACAGAAAGATAGGAGATGGCATGAGCTCTATCTTGAGAACAGTACTTTCCAAACTGTTCCTGAAATACCTCTTATACTAAAGCCTGGAGACACAATACAATACCTATGAATTTAAGTTTCTCTCTACACAGAGTGGTCAGTTAATGAAGTAACATTCCAACAATACAAAGAGTGCTAGGTTTAGACTAACTGCGGGTGTTCTGTTGAATTCTATTCAGCTTCTTATACAGCCATCATCATATCTCAGCACCTTCCAGAAGCGCATTAAGTGATATGAATAGCATCTCTCATAATCATCCCAGCCAGGGCTTGACAAAGCCCTGGCTGGGATGATTTAGCTGGGAACTGGTCCTGCTTTGAGCAGGGGGTTGGACTAGATGACCTCTTGAGGTCTCTTCCAACTCTGATATTCTATGATTCTATGTAACACCCACCATGTCCAAAATAGAGGGCAGAATAATCATCCTTGAGGATAGGGAAAGGAACAATTCAGAGGCAGCTCAGAATAAATATGCCCTGCAAATTTAAGTGGTGGATCTAAGAAAACATTCAGGTTCATCTATTTATGAACAGCTGTTTCCTTATGGACACTGATATGGTCTACCTTGTGTGATACACAAGGGCCAGAGAGCAGTGGAAAGTGTAGAAGGGAAGTATATAAACCCTAGGTTAATTAAGGCATGGTTCCCTGTAGACTAGGGAGGGTTGCTACAGGTTAATTGGAGTACCTGTAATCAATTAAGGCCCTGTTAGAAACCTAATAAACCCCCCTGCTTCAGGCCCTCAGGGGGAGGGAGGACTGGAGCTTGGAGGTGTGTTGTGAGACTTGGAGGAACAGAAAACTGCAGTAAGGGAGACCCTGCCCAAGCATTTAAGGATTGAAGGTCCCCACCCAAGGGGGAAGAGAGTAAGAACCTGCAAGGGTTGAAAGAGGCTGGGACTCAGAGTGAGGGGCAAACCCAGACCCCTCCCCTGCTTCCCTCCTTTACCACCTTCCTGGGCCACTAGTGGGGCCCTCTGTGCCCCAAGAACAGGGGTAAGGGGTGGTATTTTAGCCCTCCCCCCCCCCCCCCCACCAAGAAAAGTGAAGGACCCACCATACTATATTGACCATCTTGTTGAGGAGAGAAAAAAAAAAAAAATCAATCAAGTGTGACATGACTGAAGCATTTACAAAATTACCTACTGGAATTAGAGATGGGATCAGATTTGATAGTCTCAGTCTAGATATGAACTTTTCCAAAGTTTATATGGGATGTGGGTGGGTGTTTGGTCATGGGGTTTTGGTTTGGCTACAGAAATAGGGACCAGATACGAAATGCGGATAGCTGACCAGCTGCTCCTGACAGCAACCCTGTTTGCTAAAAACAAACTCCTTAACAGTGATGGACAACATCAGCTCTCTTAATAGAAAACTGGTCCAATGAATGAGATGGCAGCTCTGAACAGTTATTTATAAAATACTGGACAGATCTGAACACTTTGCAAAAATATAGTTTATATTTGTACCTTTATTTATTTTGACCAGAATCGTTCCTAATGCCATATACTAATATAACACAGCCAGATCTATCTGTATTAGTCTGAGCTAATCGGTTTGCCAAAATTATTTCTTCATCAAACAATACTCTGTGAAACTTCTTTCCTTTTCCAATTCAAAAATTTATTTTAATGAGATAAGGGTTTCCCTTTCCCAGTGATAAACTGTGCTTCTATGGGTATGTCTTTGCTTTTCTTGCCTGAAATAAAACAAACTGCATATTTGCAGAACAGTTAAATGAGTTTTCAGATAGTGACTTTCTCCTAATTCTGTTTCTAAACAGGCCCAGGAATAACCTAAATTTGTCCAAATGCAAGTGCCCCCCACAAAAAAGTTTCAGGTGACACCACAATTTTAATAAAAAGCTTATATAAAAAGATGGAAAAATAATGTTTTTGGTTAAATTTTTATTTTACAAATATCTGTCTGCAAGGAAGATGTGACTTCATCTCAAAGTGAATCTGATCTAATCACATCTGTCTGATTTTTTTGGTCCTTTTCTTGGGAAAATCTAAGTCCAGTAGTTTGAAAAATAAATAATTTTCAGCATTTTACATTGGTTGTTAAACAATGTCTTGCTTAAATCTCTGAACTTTAATGAATGTGTTTTTATTTTTAATTTAACCTTGTTTCTTAGTACTGTTTGTATTTTACACATTACTAGGATTCCTAACTAAACCAAGAACAGGAAGGGGTGAAGAGTTGGATCAACACATGGCTTAAGAATTGTTTTCCTAAAATATGCTGCTATAGAAGATCATTCTAGACTCTGGATAAACTTCTCTAGGTCATTCCATATAAGTAATTTCTAGTTGCTAGTCATGGTGGATAACATAGTGGATATATGTATTATCTCTCAAATGTAATATACCCTAGTTTTAGCGATCTATGTATAAAAATTAAATATGACGTTGAGGTTTGCTGGTTATTTACAAGTGAATTTAGTTTGATCTAGTTACAGTGAATGCTCTTAGAGGATCTCAGGCTGTTCCAAAGAAGAAATATTATGATGTTCTAGTGTGTCCTGGATTAATCCTGAAACAGTGAAAATTATTCTGTGAAATGTAGTTTGTTGGGTAAAATGGCTATTTAAAAGTGCTCTGTATCTTTAGAAGGGCCTTTTAGCATCGGAGTGGGTTGCTTTTACTTAGGCTAGAGTAAGTAAACAAGAGGCTGATATTAATTACAGCATGCAACTGAGAGTTGCTGTATAATGTAACAGTTAATATATTGCTAAAGAGTCCTTATTTTGGGTTTTTTATGCAACAGCATGGCCAGTGAATGTTGAGAGGTTTCTGTTTACTAAGAGTCCTTCTTGTAACAGGGGTTCCTGTAACTGGGGCGTGGCTAGAATATGAGGTTCTTATAACTGGGAGGGTGGTGTAAACTCTGGCTCTAGACCTTTCAAGACCTGTAGTTATTGAGTGTCCAGTTTGTTGTGATTTTTTTTTTTGCAAATTAAAGAATGTGGCTTTACTGAGATTTTTCGCATTGGAGGAGGATGAGGATAATTATTGATGAATTGATTGTTTCCTTAACCTACGTAATTTAAATGCAAGACAGGTTTGAATGAATAATTTTGTTTATGAAACAAACTCTTTTGTTCATGGGTAATCTCTTCTGGTAAAGAGGGTAGAGTTGAACAAGTAAGGACTCATTCCTGCAGTCAGACCTGGTAGCATAGATCGCTGGGTTGCATATAGATTAATAATGCAAAACCCTAAAACAGAAAGATAGTTAAATTTGCCCAGGACACTGACTCAGAATTCATGGACTCTGCTTCACGAGTGGTATCTTCAGCTAACCATAATTTCCTAAAAAAAGTTGTCCTCAACAAGCGTGACTGTGACTCTCTCTAGATATACTGGGAAACTTTTTCCACTGATAGATACTGGCCACCATATATATGTTTATCTCAGGTCACTGAGGGAGGGATAGCTCAGTGGTTTGAGCATTGGCCTGCTAAACCCAGGGTTGTGAGTTCAATCCTTGCGGGGGCCACTTGGGGATCTGGGGCAAAATCAGTACTTGGTCCTGCTAGTAAAGGCAGGGGGCTGGACTCTATGACCTTTCAAGGTCCCTTCCAGTTCTAGGAGATGGGATATCTCCATTGTGCTACTATTTCATTCATCACTTTTTCATGCCTGGTACAATGATAGCCTAATAGCTAAATCCTTGGTGTTTCTGGCAAATATCTGACATAAACCTTATAATTTCCTTTCATGACTGGTGTTCCGGCACTGCAACAATGACATTAAAAACAGTTAGTGAAATTCTAATACAATTTCCCTTTAAATCCTCATAATAGAAATTATTCCAAGGAAACAATAAAAGATCCTCTTGCTTTTATGGTCTTTGCTATTGTGGCATTGTCTTAATGCAGCCAAAAGATGGCCAGTACTTTATCATAATGTACAGGGATATGAGAGAGGTACTCTGTTCCTCACCAAGTAATGATATTATTTCACTTTTAAAAAGCAGGCCCTGCAGAAGAGGATGGAACCTGCATGTTTTTCCTGTAACATTTCTTACTCCTGTCTTTTCTGCAGTCCCTTTATATTTAATCTGTCCTTTCCTTGTCTCCAACTATCCTGTATAATTCTCCACTGGTCTAAAGTCAGTAGAGGGTGAGATTACATTTCAAAAACTGAGATTCATATTCTGCCTGTGAATCCTGCTGAGGAGTAGAATGGTGGTAACTTCAATTGGAGTACATGACTACTCTTTTCTCTTTGAAAAGGAAAAAAGTATTAAAATGGCTGTGAAGATTTTAACAGTGGATTTATTTTAAATGTTATCCTTTCTAATGTATTGCACATTTAATGGGGCATGACAGCATATTTATTTACCTTATAAATACAAAATAGCATCTTTGAGTGCTTTACTGCAAAGAAAATCACTGCCAATCTGGTTTAAGAGAATATTTTATATTATTTGAAAGTTAACTCTTAAACTATACAACCCTCAGTATGGCACCCCCACCCCCCAGAGATGTGCAAGCCACTTTACAGATGTTAGCCAATTAATCTTCACATCACAAGTTCCATTACAAAGATATTTTGCTGAGAATGTTTTTAGCAGCAGAGACAAATTCCAATGTAGAGATAATCTTTATGATTTAGAGTTAGGAGTGTAAAGCTTTTATTAAACCTTACCTGGATTTTCCTAATAAAGATCTTAATCTGTTTGGGTTCTTATACTATGCTAGTCACTGTGGAATCTGAATACCCAAGGAAAAATGTGAATCTTCAGCTCTCATGTTTTTTACTAATTGTGATTAGTTCACAGGGTTGAGTAGCACTCCCATTTTGCTGTTAGGCTAGTCTACTATATAGTATTGCAATAGTCAGGACGATAAGATCAATGAGTAGAAAGAATGGCACAGGATAGACTTTTTTTCCCCACTCAGTTCTAAATGGATGTATACAATCAACATACCACACAATCTGTTCCTTCAATTAAGAACTGCACTTTAAGCAGTAGCAAAATGAGTTGAATGGACAAATGAAATTTCATCAGAGCGCAAAGAAAATGAACAAAAGGGGAATGGAGAAATACCAAAAATAACCTATAAGGGGAAATGAGTTGAGAAAATTAAGCTGTTATAAAAAAAGATTGTGTGCCAAGGTTCATCTGTCTAAGTTTGCTACCTAAGCTAAGCAATAGGGAAAACTAATAAAATAGGCAATGCTGATACATGAAAAGGGGCAGGTAGGAAAGAACTATGCAACCACCTTTCTTTTCTGTACAGTCCCATCTCCCCTTGCAGTTAGGGCCCTTCTGTTTCCATACATGTTGTGTTGGAAGAAGAGAGCTTATGGACCTGAGTCAACCAATCAATTGCTACTGCTTTTGTTCAGTGATAATGCATATGCTTAAAATGTAAAGTCTCTTACCAATTTTCTGTATGTTTTAAATTTAATAAATCAGAGAATTGACTCTTATCATGTATTATGGATGCAACTCAGAGTTGACTGTCAAACAGACTAGCCAGCTTCTGGTAATTAGTCCATACAAATACATTAAAATGAGGACCTATGAACCAGAAAGACGGAGCATGCGATAGCTGCATACATTATAAGACAAAGACCATAAAGGCCAAATTCTGCTCTTATTACATTGACTTCAGTGGGAGATGCACTTATATACATGAGAACTGAATTTCACCATATGAAATTATCTGAGGATTGGAAGTTTTGTATTCAAAATAAGAAACCCACGTACAGAGAGTAACCATCACTTCTTTGGAACACCCAATAATAAAAGATAGATGGGAAGATCCTGTACCATGCTAAGTCCTGTTTGACTTAGACCCAAGGGACTGTGTTGGCCCTAAAATTTGCTAAACTTTGCCTTTGATAACTAGATTGTATTATCATGTCCCAAGTACTCAATATAAAAGTCACCTCAGGACTACTGCAAATACTGTTTTATTATTTGATTACTAAGGCCACAGAGAATTTCTTAGATGGGACAACAGTATATAGGTAGTCAACAAGTAATGTATATATGATACCCCAATATTTCCATGAAAACAGAATGAAGATAAGGAAATGGTGGTTTTTTTTTTTTTTCCCCTTCCCCAACAATCTATTCATGATCTTCATGGAATAGTTTGTACAGAGGATAAGGGATAATCCAGACATCTGGTGAATAAATATATACAACTCTACCCTAATATAAAGTGACCAGATAACACAAATTTGAATATAACGCGGTAAAGCAGCGTTCTGGTGGATCAAAGCAAGTTCGATATAACGCGGTAAATGTGTGTGTGTTTTTTTTTTTTTTTGGCTCCCGAGGACAGTGTTATATCGGGCTAGAGGTGTAATTCCTTATGCCAATAATGACTCAATCAGTTGGCTTTCTTTCAAATGCAATCCGGGAAATAAATTCAGATTTGGTGTGAAAGTACATTAAAATAAATCTGAGATCTTATTAAAGTAGAAGTGGACAAGATATTCAGACCAAATTTAAAATTTTCCCCTGCAAAATTGCTGTGTAGTGTACAAGGCAAATTGATGTGTAGTGTATCCGAGATAGCACATTGATTAATGTAGGGTATATGACCTTAAAAAAAAAAAAAAACAAAAACAAAAAACAAAAAACAGATAAAATGGGTTCAAATTTGCTGGAAGAATCTATTCTCTCACTCCTTTGCCCCCCCCGATAGCAGTAGGATAAAAAAGTCAGTATTTGCCAACATAGTTACCTCCTTATCTGAGGTACTACAGTTTTACCCCTCTACTTCAAACTGGAAACAGCTCTGGTAATTACATTTGCCAACAGATATCTTGTTGACTTACTGAAATGGTGACCACTATATGTCCTAATTTGGTAAATCCTATACCTGAGCAGCTCCTCAGCGTCAGGAGTGGCAGGGCTCTCTGGCAGCTTGGGCTGGTCCTCAGAGCAGCAGTGGTTCTCCTTGGAGTTCTACTCCAACAGCAGGGAAGAAGTATTTGTCTCCCTCAGCAGATCCCTCTCTACTGAACTGCTGGGCTGGCCTTTTATACCTCCTCTTCCTGTTCTCCCCCTCTCCTTCCAGTGTGTGGGCGTGGCCCTCATGGTTCTACCCACCAGGTGGTTTGTGGTGTTACCTCCATGTCCGCCTGTCAGGGAGGCCGTGCCTCCTCACTACATGCAGGTTGACTACGCATTGTGTGAAGAAGTACTTCCTTACATTTGGTAATACCTGTTAATTTCATTGAATGACCTGTGGCTCATGTGTTATTGAAGGGGTAAAGAATATTTCCTTATTTATTTTCTGCACACCATTCATGATTTTATAGACCTCTATCATATCCCCTCTTAGCCATCTCTTTTCTAAGCTGAACAGTCCCTGTCTTTTTAATCTCTCCTCATATGGAAGCTGTTCCATACCCCTAATTTTTGTTGCCCTTCTTTGTTGACCTTTTCTAATTCTAATATATCTTTTTTGAGATGGGGTGACCAGAACTTCATGTATTCCAAGTGTGGGTACTGTGAATTTATATAGTGGCATTATATCTTCTGTCTGATCATTTATCCCTTTCCTAATGGTTCCTAACATTCTGTGGTTTGTGATTATGGTGATTAGTTTTATAGAAAACCTATACCAAAATAAAATACGTTAATTCTTTTAAGTGTTGCAGTTAAAAATGAAAGGTATATAAAAGCATAATAGATGAAGACCTTTGATTCATATAACTTTTCTTTTTGGAGATATTTCTATAAATTGTTTTCTCCTGTTTAAATATAAAAATTGTACAGTTCCCACAATGCTCTGGTGAGCTGAGAATCTTTTCAACGCATCATTGAATGGAAAGGAGAAAAATAGAAAGTAATACAAATAATCTGATCATTCTTTTCAGTCAGATTCGCACTCCTTCTTGGGATGCATTTTTTTCCTCTTAACCTTTCCAATAAACTATTTATGGACTTTCAGTCCCCCAAAAGATGTATGAAGGTTTTCATGTAATTAATAAGAAGTTTGGCCAGGAACAGTAAAGCTCCTTCCACTCATTCATCCAAGAAATCCTGTTTAATGTCTCTGAGCTCTTGTCTCTGACTGAGTCAAGGGACTGAAATCAGCAAAGATAAAAACACTCTCCACTTCACATTTCCCTCTTAACTGCTGGCCACCTGCTAGCAGTCTCTGGAATTCATGAAAGCGTCAATTAATGTTCCTCCTAAATCTTTTCTCCTGTTCTTTTTTTCCTCATGAGAATCTGACCACATTTCTCAGTGTACATTAGCATATCTTCTATATTAACTAATTTTAGGATCCAATTTAAACTGCTCTTTTAAAACACTCCCCCCCCCCTCACACTATTTCCATTGTTGGTACAAGAACTTTTTTCTCTGCTTCCCTTATCTGGAACAGCATTTCTGCATCTCCCCACAGCATGAACTCTATGGACCTAACTCTCATTTACATTAAAGCCCCTTTAAACCACTTTGGCAATGTAAAGGGGCCTTAAAGTGGGACTAAATTATATTAACACCTTTTTAAAGAGTCTTTCCCTTTTATACTAAGTAATCAGGCCCTATATATTTTCAACTGTCAGCTGAAACCATTTCTCTATTCTCCTTTGTCTTTACCTCATTAAATGACAATCTGGGCCCAGAGGCTATATTCTGAACCAGTTTTCCCCATAAATCTGTTTAAGGCAGCAGTTCAGTTCCTGGGACCTGGCCATAACTCAGAAATAGTTGGTACATGGCCATATGCCATACCAGCACCTCTCTGAAGCTGCAGTCTTCTCCAGAATCTCAGCTTTATTAAAAAAAAACTGAACCAAACCTGCACCAAAACAACACAACCAAAAAACCCTCCCTTTGCCCCAACCATCAAACCTCCAGTTATGGATGTGAAGAAAATCTGAACTGAGCATAACCAATGAAAGGATGTCTGTGTGAGTGTGGAATAAAACTCTAAAGGCTTGTCTACCGGACAAGTTACTACATAGCAAGCCAGGGTGTGAATCCACAGCACACCAGCTTGCCTCACAGTAACTTCTTATGTGGACATTGCTACAGTGCAGTGAATGTCCTGGAGGGTGGCTTGATGTACTATGCTTTCAAGTAGTTAGTGTACTACTACTTGAAAGCATAATTCCTCAAACCTCACTCCAGGATTTTCACTGTGCTGTGATGTTACTACCTGGGAAACTGGTGCACTGTAGAGTCACATCCTGGCTGGCAGCGCAGTATCTTGCAGTATAGACAAGCACTGAGATGTGTGAACTGCCCCATTAATCTCAGTAAAAGGGGTTAACTCATGTGTCCCGTGATGATCACTTAAATGTTTACCATTGCTAACTATTTCATTCCTCATAAAAGAAAGGAGAGAGAAGATCACTGATCTGTACAATTTGATATGAGTGTCTCATTTTGTGTACACGTACATTGTGAGCCCAAAGGGCCTCACAGAGCCCCTGGGCATATCTTGCCAAAGGGGACCTTAAGTAGCTCAGTGCAGGCCAGACAGCAAGCCCAATCATGTTTTGAACAATCTATTATGAGCAGCTTCTCACTGCTGTAATTCACATGGGTGGACATTATTTTGTGGGTGGAGCTTGGAAGAATACTGTTACTTTCTCCCCAGTCTTCTCCCGGATGTGGCCTTTCCAAAGAACAGCCCCATGCCAAAGAGATAAGGCTACACAGGACTCAAGGTTCTCTGACCATTATGCCATTTTTGGGTACGTGTTTCTACATCACATGTATTGCTGTGGCATTGGATATATTGTGGCCTTAGGCGCCGATTCAGCAAAGAACCTGGGACTAGTGAACCGGGGTCTTTGCCTCCTGTGCATACAACTGTAGACATATATATTACATTATTTCTCTACATAGCTAAGTGCTATGATATTAATTTGCATATATATTTGTTTAAGTCAGAATATTTTACTTTTAAAAAAAATTGATAGACAATTTACTGACAGTATTTATTTTTTTAATTCAGTAACTGGCCGTGAGCTAGGTTTCATGTCAGACATTGCCAATACGCAAGGTGGACTTTGAAGATAGCTGTTTAATTTTTTCTTCATTTTCACTTCCCCCCTTTCAAAAGGGGGGGAAGTTTAGTATAAATAAACTGCAACTCAGAGTTGAATTTTAACCACAACACAATTGCAATATAGAGTCACTGTGACCCAATGAGAATATTACAGTACAATTGATTTTTTGGAATCTATGTTTTTTTCAAAAGTGGCACATTTCCTTTAAAAAGAGCTAATCTGGTCAAGTGAACAGAAAATCAATAAAATTCTCACACACTTTTTTTAAAGTGTGATTTAAAAAAACACCTTTATAAACAACTGTCTTGCTGTTTGTTAGATCCCTACAGGAATTAGCTAATTAGGGACCCAGTCCTATTAGATATTATTGGACTCTTCTTTGAAGGTGTTGAGCTCCCTCAACTCCCACTGAACTTCCTCAGTGGAAGCTAAAGGTGCTAAGCACGTCACAGAATTGGGCCCTAGCTGAACTTGTCCCTCTGAGACCATTTACAGTGTAACTGTTAACTATCCCCCCAAACAGACCAGGCAGGCATGGCTGGCTTTTTGCCAATTTCTGATTTTGAAGATCAATGGCTAATAAACTTCCAATGGGATGATGGCTCTACAACAGTCAAAGTAAGTCTTCCAACTAGACTGCTCCCTTCAACTTCTCTTTTTTTTAAATGAGATGTTTTACTCCTTTTAATGTGACCTTTCAGAGCCCAACTGAAAGATAAAAGGTAATAGGTGGTGAAGAAAATAGTTCAGACATGGAGGGCATGTGCATGCTTCGATGCACCGGATATCTGGTGAGCAACATTTAATTAAATTGTTTATTACCACTCTATACTTTAGTGAGTGATTTATTTGCCCTTTATTCAACTATTTCACTCCCACATAGAGCACACACAAAACAGTGAGTTCTTTTAACCTGTGTTCTTTCTGTCTGTGAGTATTAATAGAAACAAGATGCTTTGCCAGGGGCAACCTCCTTATTGCTTTCAATCCTCCCCTTATCCTTATTCCACTCTTTTTTTACTTCCTTTCAAGTCCACTCTTCTGTGTGCTGCTTCTCCTGAACTCTTCCCCATGTGGCTATTATCTACTGACTGCCACAACTCACTATCTCTCTCCCCTTTTATTCTCTCGACTTTATCTGGCTTTTTTATCCCCTCACTCTTTCCCTAGTCTCCTCTCCCCCTCTGCCCAGTGTCTTGCCAATCCTCTTGCCAAAACAAAACTGATGCTATTTCACTCCTAACTCCACTCTTTCTCCTTCACTCTGGCATGGCTCCAAGGTCTCCTTTCTACTGCGTTACCTTAGTCCCTCAGCTTGTCACCTCAACTCTCTCTCCTCCTACTCACTGCCCTCCTTCACCCAACTCCTACCTGCTGTTACTCCTTCACTCAACCCCTCTCTCATTTAATCTTTAACTTCTCTGGTTCCACTCACTGCCTAAAAGCATGTGTCTTGTTTTCTGTGGACAACATGTCCCCTAAACACTGCTTGCTTCTTCTACCATTGTCTTAGTTTCCCTTTCATTTTCTCACCAGAATCCTTCTGTAGGCTGGTTACTGCTGCTTCCTAGACTTCCTCTTCTACACTCATTTTGATTGTTCTCCAGTTCTGCTCCCGCATTTATCTCCCCTTAAAACTTGCCAAGGGCAATACTAATAACATACCCCTTCCTATTACTTCAAAGGGGTAACTTCTGTGCTTATTCCTCTGTTTTGGTCTTATCTTACACAAATGCTGTAACCTTCATCTCTCCAATCCCTATTTTTCACTGTTCTTCCCTCCAATCTGTCCAAAACACCATTGGGGTTTATCATTTTATTTTGCTGTTCAGAGCAAAACATCTTTTTTGTGGTCCTCCTTTAATCCTTTTGCTAAATTCCTCTGTCAGTGCAAAAAATTCAAGCTACTTATCCTCTTTTTCAAGGTCCTACATAATTTCCCTCCATCCTACATTTCTGTTTGGATTCCTTCCTACTCTCCTTCTTGCTCCTACCTAGAGCTGGATGAATAATGGATTTTTTTGCCTCACTGGCAATTCTGAGGATAAAAATCTTTTTGTTTTGGGTCAAATGAAACAAAATATTTCATTCTGATGTAAAGCCTTTTCTAATGTTCTCTACTGTTTAAAATAAAATTAAAGGAAATTTAGAAATGAAAAGTAATTTTGAATACAAATAATTGAAACTCTTTACAAAGAAATCTTCAAAATGGAATACGTCATATTTTTAGGGGTTTATTTACTGAAACAATTTAGCAAAATTGACACAAATTCACAAAATATTTTAGTGTCATCCAGTCTGCATTTTTTTGGCCCCTAAATTTTTTGTCAAGAACTTTTGCCCAGCTCTTCCCCAATTTCTTCTTTCTTCTCCCTCCATCTCATCTTATAGATTTTGAGCCTTTCTTTATGCTATCCTTGTGCTTTTAATAGTCCTCTACGTTCTGCCAAGTTCTCTTTCCTTCTTCAAATCCCCCCACCTTAAAATCTTCCTTCTGTCTCCTCACTAATAATCCTTCCACACCCTCTTACCTTTTGGTAACTTGTTTCTAGCTATCTTTATAAGCTGTTTGGGGCAGGAGTGGGAGTAGGAGTTGAGGGAGCTCAACTATTAAACGATAGCACTACCTGAATGATGACATTCAGTAATAACTGCCTCTTAAAACAATTTTGCTCTTTACAGAGTTCAGTGTCAGCCATTTGGCTATTGATTAGACACAGTTAACAAGAAAATATCCATCTGTGGGAGTAGTTTTAGTTAATTACATTTTAGAGATAACGTGTTCTGTCACCGGAGAGTACTTCTGGTTCGGAAAGCAGACATTTGTGTACTCTGTTATTTATTATTTGTAAAGTGATTAGTCAATTTGTATATAGATAAGAGTTAGACATTACATTTTAACTTGATTTTAGGATGAGGAAGGTGATACATAAAGATGAGTGTTTGGAACTTTCTAAACCTATTTTAGCTTAATGGATTGGAAGAGGCTAACCAGTCCAAATATGAACCCATCCTTAAACTGCAGGCTTTACACAGAGCATTTTAAACGATAGTTGCCATTTACTCCCCTTCAATAAGGTCATATTTGAATCCACCAGCTTGATCTCTCCCCTTTTAGAACTGCGTGAAGCTGCCAAGCAACACAGTGTATTTTAAAATTAACATATTTTCCTGGGTAAAATTCCCAGGGAAATATAATTTGAATCTTAAAATACAATGTGGAAATAGGCAGTTCCCCCTGGATTGGGATGCAGGGGAAATATTTTCATATGCTTCAGCAGGAATATCAAAATTCTGTTCCCTAACAAAACTGAGTTGTTTAAAATTTTCCTTGGGCTTACATTCATTATTTTCACAGTGAAAGCAAATTTTATGAAATAAATTAAATAAAACAAAACACAACCCAAAAAACCCACAGCCCCTAGAACTGCCTTTCATTTTTGTCAGAAACGAGAAGCAGAAAAGAATAATGTTTCCTGACATGTATTGAACAATAAAAGCATCCAGGTGGATCTTGTTAATGCTAACTTGTATTGTTCAGAGATTCACCAATGAATGAGAGAAATCGGACCAAGAGTCATACAGGTTTCTAGAATCTGCTCGTGTCAACCAGTTTTCCATGACAGCTGCTTTTAATCGCCATATGCAGCATTTCAGGGGTTGCAAACACCTTTGATCTGTGTGTGACTGCCTTTCTAACAGAAACACAGTAGAAGCTTGGGGCTAAATTCATATCTGGTGTAAGCAGCATCTGTTATACCAGCTCAAAGTTGGCTAAAGTAGTTGGAGTCTGGAGTGTGTGCTATAGGAGGACTCTTAGCATTTAGTTACTGGATTATCTGCAAAAGATTTTGCTTCTTTAAACTGGTAAAATATGATTTCTCCTCACTCCCCCCTTTAGTATTTTGTATAGTTCTAATACGCTTGGTTATAAGCCTAGTCCCAGTGAAGTCAATGAAATGTTTGATATTGACTTCACAGTGACCAGGATTTGAGCCTTTGAAAGCACAGGGGTGAAGAGAAGGATGGAGTTTTACTTTTGTCCCTGGCTGTTGTGGGATTAGAAGTTGGACCTTTAATGTTAACTTATGTCATTTAATTTTCCTTTTAGTTTTTGTTTTGAGTTGCCCCTTTACAGCAGTATTTCAAAACAAAATGGAACTCAAAGTAACAAGACATGAAACTACAGACTAATGGGTGATTTGAACAGTATATTTTTGGCACAATATCTAGTAATAATGGCTTTTTTGGAGTGGCTAGTGACATCTTGACAGTGTGTAGTAAGGAGCTGTTAAAAGGGGTACACTGGTGACCCATTAAATAGCATCATAAGAAGTAGTTACTGCTCATGGACAGAAACCAATTGGCAATAGATAAATTTCAAATATTAAGATCTATTTTTTATTACTGAAGGGGCTAGTTCAAAATAGTACAATAATTTAAAAAATAACAAAGCTGGTTTTGGGTTATGGGAATTAATCTTTAATTTGAAATTGCAAAAATCTATTAATTCTAGTTAGAGGATATTTCTATTCCTTTAAAGGTGGTTCTACTTTGAAAATTATTGGTGGTTACATACTTGGCACAGCTCAGTTTTGCCTCCACTACCAATGGCACCAGGGCTGCACTACAATATATACTTGCACTCCGGGCCGGCTTTAGGCCAATTCAGCCGATTCGGCTGAATTGGGCCCCGCGCTGCAGCTATCAACCCTGCCCCGCCCCCAGCTCACTTGCCCGGCCCCTCCTCCCCTCTCCTGAACACCCCGCCCCCTCCCCTGCTTCCCGCGAATCAGAGATTCGCGGGAAGTCTGAGACGAAGCAGGGGCGGGCCGGCAGCACGAGGTAAGCTGGGGTGGGGGCGGGAGAAGGGCTCCGGGGAGGCGCGCCCATCCCGCAGGCCCCAGCGGCTCTGGCCCAGCTTGGCTCCAGCCCGGCCCAGTCCCGGTGGCTCGGGGCCCCCCGTCCCCC
>NC_048302.1:61607056-61771299 GCF_013100865.1 Trachemys scripta elegans | reverse complement strand
GGGTGAATGCCCACTTCATCAGACGCAAGACTTGCGTCTGATGAAGTGGGCATTCACCCACGAAAGCTTATGCTCCAATACTTCTGTTAGTCTTAAAGGTGCCCCAGGACCCTCTGTTGCTTTTTACAGATTCAGACTAACACGGCTACCCCTCTGATAGAAAAAATGTGCATTTCAAAAATGGATTTACATATTTATTAATTTAAATATAGCTGTATGTTAGTGGATAGCATACTAAGACAATATTCCAACCAAGCTTTCCTATATGGTTGGAAGGGACCTTAGGAGGTCATCTAGTCCAACCCCCGGCTCAAAGCAGAGCCAATCCTCAGACAGATTTTTGCCCCAAATCCCTAAATGGCCCCTTCAAGGATTGAACTCACAACCCTGGGTTTAGCAGGTTAATGCTCAAACCACTGAGCTATCCCTCCCCGCAATCTCTCTCTACCTCTTTGTATGTCTCGAATTGCTGTGTTTTATTAAAGATAAAGTTGGGTGGAAAGCAACAATTATACACAACTATATTTAGGAAGAATTGCTAGGAATGTAGTTTTAAAATTGCATTAGAAGTAGTCTGCTACTCACTTAAGATAAATAAACAGTGAAATTAAAGGTTATTAGACCTCCCCCAACATTTTATGTAATAAGACAGGCCTGAGTTCAAATGTGCTCATCAATAGGCATCAGAAAGAATGTAAATATATTTTACATTCTGAAGGCTATGTAGATGGGCTTTTACAACAACTGCTTATCTCTTTTGTTTTACAGGTAATTCACTATAAAATACATTTCAAAAATGTAATAAAATCAAATTACTCAATTACAGCAGGATTACAAAATTAGGGTAAAAAGTTATAATAAAATGATAAAAATATGCTTTGTTGCAAAATCAATTATTTATGAAGGAAAAGAGATGGTGGAAAACCTAGAGCAAATATAGTTTTGTTTTATTTTCTTTTATTCAGGAACCGAATATAAGTCAAGAGGGAGATCAAGAGCACTTCCCTTCTCAACTGTCTTTTCTGTGGTTCTAAATTTTCAGTAACTTCCTCACTTTCCTCTTCTCTCTATTTTTGTGTGTGTGTCATCCCTTGCCAAATATGACAGACTAACTGTACTGTGGTTCACGGCATCAAGACTTCTTTCTTGCTTCTCAGTCCCAAGCATTCAAAAATCATGAGTCAGAACCCCAAACAGTCATGAAATTGCTTTAAAGCATTCTTATGGATTCTTTATATTGCCTTCTGATTTTTGAGCCTTTAGGTTATACTTGCTAAAAATTTTTCAGAAGAATGAAAACTGAAATGAAAACTCATCCAATGATTCTTGATTTTATCAGCTGGGGCTTTCAGAAAAACACCAAATATTGCAAGGCATGATACAGTCATGAGAGCTGGTAACACTGTGTTTTCCCTGCTAGTATTTTGCAGATAAACTGTTGCTATGGAGCAGTTAGATAAAAAGCAAATCAGGCCTTGTGGTCTAGAATGAGCTCAGGAATGGCAAAAGAGCAGATCTTGAGAGTTGCGGAGCACCCACTGAGAGCTCACAACGCCTGGAATCAAAGAAAGTTGTGAGTGCTCAGCCTTTGTTATGGTTTAGCTGATAGTTTTGAGAGTGTGCAGTGGAAGTGGTATTATGGCTATTCTGTGTAAGGTGTGTTTGCTGAGGCTGTGCAGTGGGTGAGCAACATGAGTGGATGCAGAACCTGGTTCCAAATGAGCCCCATGTAGCAGAGTCCAGAGAATGTGAGACATGCGTGATGTGAAGAGATCTAGCCTATAGAATCCTCCTGTTCCTTTTATACCATACGAGGGGCTGTGTAAGGAATCACATTGATTTCTCCAACCATTGGGTCAGTGCAGCCTCCATGGAAGAACTTTGCAGCTGCTTTGTGCTCTGGAAAGGAGGATTCTTCTGGCCTGGGCCTATTACATATCTCCCCGGAGCTACCTCTAGTAGCTAGTCATGTGCAGACAACTGGGACTATGCTGAGGTTTTAGCTCCCCCAGATTTTAGAGATTGCATTAGTAAATAAAGGAAGCATGGAGTTTGGAGCAAAAGATCATTTATTTCACTTTATTAAAAGTGAACACATTTAGTTATGGTACAAAACTACTCATTGAAGCCATATTCAAAAGTTTTTAAAGTTATTTTTTAACTCTAGCACTCTCCCCCACCCCACCAAATAGCATTGTGTACATCCCTCTTACCCAGGCTCGGAGCAGGATTTGTGCCATAGAGAGAGTGTGAGTAACAGAGGGAGTACAGAGCACGTGTATCTCTTTCAGGGGAGAGGAAAATGTCCAAAGAGGATTGGAGACATAGACAAGGAGGAAAGCCACAAGGGCTTTTGTTACTATAGATCAAAATTCACGGTGATGGATCTGTTGAGCAGCGGACTACAACTCCTATCATCTCCCTCTCCACTGCATGTCCCCATCCTCCTGGCCAGGGCAGGTAGGGAACAGGCCTGAACCAAGAAGCGGCCAAGCTCTGTTTGAAAGTGTCAGCTATATGGCTAGCCAGGAGCTGCAGGGAAACTGGAGGCAGCAAAAATTTTCCAGGAACTGTATGCCGAAATCTGTGTGGAGCAGGCTGTGACTGCTGGAAATTACAGCTAGATGCAGGCCTGTGCAGGGCTTATGGGGAAGCAGCATCAGCTGAGCAAAGAGCCAGTGTAGAGGGGCCCCAACAAAAGAAACTAACTAAGCCTGGCTTGGAAATATGTAAGTGCCTATTTTCTTGGAACAGAGATTGAACTAGAGAGGGCATCCCAGATACTAGGCCTAAGGAGAGTTAACTCTCAACTGGATTGTCCCAGGGGTCTAAACATTTACTTCAGCACTCATTTTGAACTGTAACTGTTTAAGCCTCTGTATCTAGGGCATTTGAAACCTTTACCTTTCCTATCAGCTGTAGTAAAATAACTTTTCCCTTAGCCAAGTGTCTGAGTGGTTACTGGGACCTATGAGGGCTAACGCCTACAAGGCCTAGCTGCTGAAGTACTTACAGTGCTTGCCTCCAAGTGGTGGCACATTGGGCATGCTACTGGCATCCTAGGGGTTTGGTGTATTGAGCAGCCTCAACATGCAGCCTTTCTATTAGAAATGTTTGCTATTGATTTAAAATAAAATAAATTATCCTGATCTCAAACAGCATCTGGATAAAGGGAAAACATTAATTATCCTTCCCTGTTCTTTGAAGTGATCAAAGTAGACAAAAGCAATGCTCACCAGTCACCAATTGTTAATGATAAACATCAGTTATTCAGTGCAGAACACTCGTATCATACAAGCTGGGAGGCACGTAGGGGTACTGTGAATCATGGGGAGGTTTACATTTTGGCATTTTTTGTTTTAAGAAATCTAGAATCAGATGGGGCTGATCTTTTACAGGTGAGGAAGAAGAAGAGCAAAAGTAGACTCCACCACTCTTATGAGGTCCATATAAAAACCAGCCACAGTTCAACCTCCCTGGGGGTGGGAATGGAGATGGGCCATGGTTTTGTTCTTTGTGCCAGCCCAGGGAGTGTGCCATCCACAGTAGCAGAAATAGGCTACCTTCTTCTAGAGAACAGAGCAGCCTGTACATCCTATATGCACATAGACACTTGTGGAAGGATTGTAACTCATTGAAACTATAAACTGTGTGGTTTCTGATTTAGGGAGTTTGTACAGAATTTGTTTAAAGACTGATGTCTGCTAATGGAGAGCAGTTTGGCCAAATAAAAAAGTAATGCAGATCACCAGTACGATCCTCAAATTGGCCTTGGTACAACTAGATGAATTACTCTTCATAGAGATTGCTCATATGGCCGACAGAAATAGATGGGGCTTGTATAGTAGGTATTTCTGGATTATACATACCATCTTTCATTTTATGCTGTAAGCATTGCCTTGTAATGCAAAGCACAGGTGGCATAAAAGGAGATAGAGCTTTCCCTGTAAAATGTGGGATTGCTTTGTGAGACGCCCAATTGAAGAGAAGTGGGAATCAAGAAAGCTGACATAACGGATTCAGAAACTTACCATGTACACTGTGGAGAAAGTGTAATCAACTACATCAGTTCCAACTAAGAGATCCAGACCAACAATGGTGGTGTTCTCACTTCCAAAAGACTGAAAATGTGTTCTACATACGAGTACAAAAGGAGCTTCAATCTGAAGGAAACTCAGAACTGGATTTGGATCACTTTTTTGGCCTAGAGTAGACAGAGCATAAATGTAAATTAAATCTCCCTCCAACACCCCCTCCAAAAAAACCCATCATAGGATTTTGAAATGCGAATCACTGAAATGAAGCAGTTTGTTAAAAAGGCAAATCAATTATATTTAATAAAATAATCCAAATGTTGTTTACTCCATGACCAGGCATCCTTCACCATCTATGCCACTATACATTCTTCAGTAATAGGTACAAGATTAGATGTTGTTCAGTTCTAGACTGACAGGTGGAAATGAGGGTGCTGGATACTGTGCCCTACAAAGACCTAAAACAGCTATCCAGAAAATCTGTATTTTTTACTTTATATTGGTATTAGTCTATGTATACAGCTTCATTGAATTGGAATAGCCTGCTTTCCCTGTTACTTTAATAACTAGTTTGCCATCCTGTGAGGATAATGTAGGCCTGTACCCATGCATTTTTAATTCACCCATTGCTATACTCGAATTATTTGTCATTTTTATTATAGTTGTTGGCAAGAACCGCATCCTTCTGGTGACAATTTGTCATTGTTATACAACCGGAGATCAAACTGTCCTCCTAAGAAACACCCCTTGGTGAACAATTCCCTCAGAAGATTTTCTTCTTCTCAAGATGCAATGAATTACTTCTCCATTGCTTAACTGATCAAGTAAAATGACATGTCGAAACATGTCAGACGGTTTGTGATTTGCTGCAGAAACAAATATTTATATTATTAATGTATGCCAAGTCGTCATCATCATCATCATGGTACATCCCAAAGGGACATGGGCTCCTTACAAATTGAGCACCATCTGGATTGATCTCTGGTAAGGTAGTGAAGGTGGTTTGGCTCTTTATTTACAGTTTGTCTATCACAGGCAGTCTTGTTGCACAACTGAAACTTTTGAAGCCTATGTGATCGCCAGCCATATAGCAACTGTGATGTTATCTGATTAAAATATGACCATATAGATAATTTTTGCAACCACTGTTATATTTGCAACAAATCTTGTACAAAATGTGGCAAGTAAGATGTCTATGGAAAGGTTATGATTATGCTATGTGTATGCATGTATCATATTTGTATTTGAAGTTATGAATATTGGCTCTATACCTGGATTTCAAATGTTTACTCTTGGGGTAATACCCACAAGGTAGTTGGCCAGCACATGGAGGGACTATTCAATTTAAGTAGCTCATCAAGGAACACTTAACTGACAATGGACCACGGGAGACGCCCATCTACACTGAATGGACTGTCCTGCAAATGTGCTTCTACTATGTCTAAACCTTCATGCATGCACATATGACTTGCCCATGAGATTCCAAACACTATCTTATCTGTAATCTTCCACTAGTTATGCTGAGGGCTTTGTTTGAAACAACAGGTTTCCTTCCACATGGCAGAAGATATAAAAGGCCCTGGTATTTTGCCTCTTTTCTGCTCTAGCCTTTGGACTATGAACTTATATTAAAGGAAGCATTCTAACCAAGGAATTGAGGACCTTCCAATGATTTTGGAAGTAGCCAGAGACTTGACTTGAGCCATCAGTTTATTCCATTGCTGCTACAAGGCTGAACCAAGAACTTTGCATTTATTGTATGTATTTGATTCTTTTTACCAGTTTTAACTCTCTCCTTTCTTTTTTATGAATAAACCTTTAGATTTTAGATACTAAAGGATTGCCATTAGCATGATTTTTGGGTAAGATCTAAGTTATATATTGACCTGGGTGTGTGGCTGGTCCTTTGGGATCAGAAGAACCTTTTATTTGAAGAGATTGGTTTTAAAGAACCACTTATCTTTAAATCTAGTGTTTTTTGGGGGTGATATAAGAACTGGAATGCCTAAAGAAACTGCTTTTATGACTTCTGGTTAGCCAGTGTGTTGAAACAGAAATTTACTTTTGTTGCTGGTTTGATATATCTTAATGGAAGAATAACCACCAGTTTTGGGTGGTTTGCCCTATTTCTCAGCAGTTTATCTTGAATTTGGCATCCTCAGTTGTGACCCACAGAGGCACATTTACAGCAACATTCCTTGGTAAAAACTTTTTGGAATTCATTGGTCTTCCATTATAATATGTTCATACTGAGAAAGCTGCTAAAATCAAATCAGTGCTGCTGGAGGTGGTTGCTGGGTTCAGCTTTGAATATCCTCCTAGCTGGTCTCATCCTGAAACTTCAAATGAGGCAGCTGATGAAGATAAGAATTGAAAACATCAGTCTGGTGGTGTTCAGCTTTTCTCAGTGCCAAGAGTACAGTCTATGCTATAGAGTTGGTATAACAGTGGTTCTATAGATCTACAGCTTTGTAGTAAAAAATTGTCAAAACCTCCCCACAGAGTCCATTGAAGGGCCCAGAATTTAGCAGCAGCTGCTGCTATATGCACATCCACCTCTTTTGAGCATCCTCCAGCACGGCCTGTGAGGCTGCAAACATATTTGACAGATGCCAACTGCTCGATGTTCTGAACTGAGAGGTTAATACCGAGATGATTGCAATCTGGAGCTGGAGTTTGTTTGATGGTAGTGACCAGGGAGTTAGTAACCAGATTAATAACCAGACAAATGCATGATGCTTCTTGCCTGACTAGATCAGCCATTAGCTGCAGCAATTCACCATGCTGCGCCAATAAGACAATATCAGCAATGTATTCAAGATCCCAAAGCAGAATGGTGTCCAGGTCAACACCGCTGACAGCTGCCTCCGCAAGCTTATCCATCAACCAATCAATGCCGATATTGCACAACAATGGTGGCAGAACCCAGCCTTGCTGCACTTCTGTGGAGATAAGAAACCATGCCATGTGTGTGCCGTTGACTCAAATGTAGCTTTCCATTTCACTGGAGAACTCTTCTGTCAAGGACAGTATCTTCTCAGGGAGGCTAGGTTGCTTCATCAGATCCCTCAAACTTGCTAGATGCACTGAATCAAAGGCTTGATGGAAGTCTATTAAAACTGCTGTGCAGAGCTTATTCAATTCTGGCATTTTTCTCAAAGTATTCAAGTATGCCAAGTGTATCACTGCATTTCTAGAAGTTTAATTGTAAGGATATTTTTAGCTAAAATATGAGGGACTGTACTTATGACACAATGACCTATTGGTATTATAGGGACTATGCTAATAGCTGTGTAAGACACTGGCTTAATGTGAATTAACCCTTTATCTCCTAAATTCAGCAACTATAACAGCCTGCTACTTCACCACAACCAAAGGAGCTACTTACTTTCTGCTGGGAGGAAGGTAGCTCATGCAAATGAGGGTCCTATATAGCTCTTGCCCTTACATTACTGATTTTAAGGACCTTTAAATGTCTCACATGTGACTGATAATAAATTAGTCTCCAATTCTAGGCTTAAGGGACTCTGTGGTCTATTCTTTTGCCAGACTGTTTAAAAGAACAGCTACTTGAGAATGGAGCTGTCATCTACCCCTTTGAATAGCAGAATACTACAGGAGGAGCTGATTATCAGAGTGCTTTTGGGGGGTGGGGGAAAGCCACAGTAGTACTGTAGGAAAAGTGTCATATGTCATGTATATAGTAGTGGGTTTCCTGCTTGTAGTTTGTGGTGTTTTTTTTTTTTTTTTAATGGGATGGGAAGTAACTGAATCTTAGGGACATTGGTCTCTTATCTTGCTTTTCTGATGAGTGAATTCTATCCATTGGTCTCTAACAAGGGGACCAATTTGCTAACACATACAGCTGTCCTAGACTGTGATCCTAGGACTAAGTCAACAACTTTGGAGCACTGATGTTGTAGATGATACATAAAATGGAGGCTTTGATCACAGGGCACTGGACCTGATCCCAATGCCTTTTGAAGTCACTAGCAAATAAGGAGTAAGTTTGGGCTGACATTTTTTGTAAGAGTATCAGTATCTCAGACAAATTTCCGAGTAGGTAATTACTACTGGGATAACTATAATGGTCAGAATGTGTCAGTTGAAGAAGTTAATTTTCATTTCTCCTCCTAGCAAATTTATGTAAGTGCTGTTGGCACAGAATGGCTGTCAGGCTGCAGCCCAGAAATAGCTGCATTTTCAGACACCTACAGATATCCTGTAAAGCTCTTAGCTACTGCCGTTCATGAAAAATACTGTATGCATGTAAGGGAACAATGTTGACCATAAACTGATGTACAGAGAGTCAAAGGACTGAGCCAAACCCCATTGAAGTAATCGGGAATCTTCCCGTTTACCATAACGGGATTTGGATTAGGCCCTAAACTAGTAGGTCAAAGCATTCTAAAACTGAATTATTATCTCTTCCTTGAAACTAACCTCTGTATGCTACAAACATATTAAAAGGTTTTGAAACAAAGCAGATGACAGAACTTTTGTTGTTTTAAGATTCTTGGAAATCAGTGATGCCGGCCTTGTTGAAAACTGAGGTGAAAATCCATCATCTGACAGGAAAACATGTTGTCTGATTTAATTAATGTGTTAAGAGAATGTAATCAACTTGATGTTTGCATTAAAAATAAATTATGACAATGTTAATTCCATTAGCAAATCACTTTCTGTCTCAATAATTCATTGCTGACAAAGGACGTTAAATTGTCCAGACTGACTTCATCATTAACAGTTGTAGTTTATTATGGGCAACAAAATGGCATATGAAATTCAATGTTGATAAAAGCAAAGTAATGCACATTTAAAACATTATCCCAACAACTATACATACAAAATGATGGGGTCTAAATTAGCTGTTACCACTCAAGAAAGAGATCTTGGAGTCATTGTGGATAGTTCTCTGAAAAATCTGCTCAATGTACAGGGGCAGTCAAAAAAGCTAACAGAATGTTAGGAACCATTAGGAAGGGGATAGATAACCAGACAGAAAATATCATAATGCTTCTATATAAATCATAGAGTCCTAGAATATCAGGGTTGGAAGCGACCCCAGGAGGTAATCTAATCTAACCCCCTGCTCAAAGCAGGACCAATCACCAACTAAATCATCCCAACCAGGGCTTTGTCAAGCCTGAAATTAAAAACCTCCTAAGGAAGGCGATTCCACCACCTCCCTAGGTAACCCATTCCAGTGCTTCACCACCCTCCTAGTGAAAAAGTTTGTCCTAATATCCAAAATCCCACATCTTGAATATGGGGTGTAGATCTGCATGCCCCATCTCAAAAAAGATAAATTGGAATTGGAAAAGGTACTGAGAAGGTGGTTCCATAAAATGATTATGGAACAGCTTCCATTTAAGGAGAGATTTAAAAAACTGGGACTTCTCAGCTTGGAAAAGAGATGACTAAGGGGGAGACGATAGAGGTCAAAATCTTGACTGGTGTGGAGAAAGTGAATAAGGAAATGTTATTTACTCCTTCACATAACACAAGAACTAGGGATCACCCAATGCAATTAATAGGCATCAGGTTTAAAACAAACAAAAGGAAGTATTTCTTCACCTAACACACAGTCAACCTGTGGAACTCTTTGCCAGGGGATGTTGTGAAGGCCAAAACTATAACAGGGTTCAAAAAAGAATTAGATAAGTTCATGGAGGATAAGGTCCATCAATGGCTATCAGCCAGGATGGGCAGGGATGCAATCCCATACTCTGAGTGTCCCTAGCCTCTGTTTGCCAGAAGCTGGGAGTTGGTGACAGGGGATGGATCACTTGATGGTTGCCTGTTCTGTTCATTGCCTCTGAAGCACCTGGCATTGGCCACTGTCAGAAGACAGAATACTGGGCTAGATGGACCATTGGTCTGACTGAGGATGGCCATTCTTATGTGGTGTGTTTGAACAGCTCTCAGTTCTCAGCTGAGTAGCAGTCTTGCTAACTAATTAGACAATGAGTGATGTTCTGATTAACTAATGTCTCTCTTGCATTTCCTTGGTGTGTGTCAGTGTTTTGTTTTGGCTGGAAAACCATTTTTAATAAATGGAAAATGTCAATATCTTTGATAAAATTTTGGAAAACAAAAAAAAGCATAAAACGTCATACAAAAATGGAACTATCAAAATAAGCACACTGTCATCTTGAACTAAACATAAGATCACTGCTGTTGCTAGGCTCAGTCTTAATCTGACCATAGTACTGTACAACTGGCATAGAATCAGTAGAACATTATTTCCCAGCCAGGATTCCAATAGTATGGCTAATTCAATTCCAGCTTTCCACTGAAGAGGGATAGGCACTCAAAGGAAACTGAAGAATCTTATACTGTTTCTTAGATGGTCACTTTGTGCCCAATTCATGCTTGTGTTGAGGGCCCTTTACATTTGCTCTGTTGGGGAAGCAGAGCAGGCTCTTGGGGAATCACTCTAAGAAAAGTGGGCTTCTTCATCTGGCATAGTGTCACCAGTGTTGGCTGTATGCTCCCCTTACAAGGACCCCAGTAATGGAGGCAAGTAAGGGTAGCCCTTAAAGTGGCCTAACTTGAACTGGGGGCTGAAGTGGTTACTGGCCAGAGCAGAAGAGGTGTCTCCCTTCCACTGCTTGATCCTTGTGCCAATCAGCTCCAATGTAAGGCTGAATCGTCCCTTCAGTCATTTAATGATAGGGATACAGTTTGTCGATTCAGATCAGAGATCTCACTAAAAGATTGTAGAGTTTTCTTTTCAGCTGGCAAATTTAACAAAAAACTTCCTGTCAACATTTATTCCCATCCTTTCAGGCTCGCTAAACAACAAATACCAAGTGACTTCACAGCATGGAGCAGTGATTTAGATATAGTGATTCTGAGAGAGATCTGGGCAACAGTGTTGTCTACATTACATAAATCTTCACTTTGAAACATGTATATCCAGAAGTAATATTTCATTACCCACAGATTAAATTTCCTTCCTAAAATTGTCAAAAGATACAGCCAGGTATACTATCAAACTGCTTTAAACGCCTAAAGTCAGTTTTATTATGCTCTATAGGGGCCTATTTAATCATAACTTCTGGATTCTGTTCCATGATATGTTTTATGACTTGACACTCCAAAGTTTTTATGTCTTCTTTGTTTGCTAGGCATAATGTATCAATAAAGTTGGTAATAATTGTTATTTTTATTAATAGCTAAGAAGCAGGTATAGAATTTGTGGGTTTAAAGCATAAAAGCAACCCTAGAAAACTGGAAAAAATGTTGATTAGTGAAGAAGATGGGTGCAATTCACTCTCTGGGTTCCTGATAGGAAGCCTGCCTGGAAAAAGTGTACAAAGCACAAATCTCACATCACCACCATACTCCTGAGGTGACTGGAGCTGGCTACTGGTTGAGGAAGGCCCGGGCAAAGAATAGCTGGAGTTGCCCTGGGGGCTGAGAACATGATAATACTCTAGCTATTTACATTAGACTTGTCAGAAGGCAAAGATTAGTGAAAGCTTGCTGTGTCTTCAGGGGATTGTTCTCCCATTGGGGCACCTTTTGGTGTGTTAATCACATAAACCTGACACAAACATGGGAGAATCTATCTACGGTACTGTAGTATCTGAACGTATCATAATGTTTAATGTATACTTACAACACCCTCTTAAAATACTATCCCAAATTACAGTTGGGGAACTGAGGCAGAGAGAGACTAAGTACCTTGTCTGAGGTCAGATAAGAAGTCAGTGGCAAAGCAGGGAATTGAACCTAGGTCTTCTGAGTGCTAAGCCAGTGGCCTCACAGCTAGAGTAGCCTTCCTGTCCCTTTCAGATCCAGTGGCATGATAGCGAGACATCAAGTTCAGTGGCTTTTTCTGGAATGGCAATTATGGTCTAACGCTGGGATTAATCCACAAACATGTAGAGTCTCTCTCTCTCTCTCTTTTAGATTTAGGTCTAGATTGAGCCATTAGGCTTCTCTCTCATTAAATTACTGTGCTGTCCGAGAAGCAGTACTGGGAAGGAAATGTGATTCTGAGTGCCATTGTAACTACGTAGTCATAGCTCCATAATAAGTGAGTATAGAAAGTTTGGAAAGGGTGGGGTTTTTTAAATGCAAGAACAGTGATGCCCTAAAATACTGGATAGTTTTGTACTAAAGAATAGGTTAATGTGGTATTAGTCTCAAGATTTGCTCTTTAAAGTTTTAGTATAATTTCAATTTTAAGTGTAATAGCTGTGATTTAGCTTCTAAAACAAAACTGGAATTAAGCTTTTGTTTAAAGAAGACAATCCTTTGGTGACTTGATGTCCTTATAACTTCTTTGTCACTTCACTCTCTCTATATCTGTTGTATATATCTTAATTATGTCTCATGTCCTTTCCCTACTTCTTTAGACAACACTAATGGAACAATATTTTGTCTGTCTCACACTTATTGAAAAATGAGGAGCCATAGAAGAAGCAGAGTTGATCCCACCTACCTTCTGTAATGCATATTAAGGCTCAATCCTGGTGTCACTTAACAATTCAAAATCACGTAGTTGTCCTCCAGTTGAATAATTTGGTTGCTATTTAAAAAGTCAAAATTTACCCACAGTTTCCCCAGTTTTCTCAGTGGAACAACACATGGCAGACCTTGATCCTTCCCTGGTCTGTCATCTCTTATGAGGATAGGGAATTTATTTACATCTTTGCCCCCTTTTCCAGCCTTAAAGAGCCAGTATGTCCTGTTACAATCTATTATGATTTTTTTTTTAAAATCAGCACTCAAGGGGTTATCTAGTACAAGTGAATGTAGAATTTGGCCCAAAGTACACCTATTTTACAATAATTAATTACAAAAAAAGTATTCTACTTTACATGTGCAAGGAGCTCCACAAACATTGTCTAGTTACGCGGTCCCCTCAAACATTTAAGAAAAACAAATGTCCAAGCTAGGACTTTCTTCCACTTTTTCGAAGGTCTCTGCTCTGCTGTAATTGAGCTGAATCCTTATTTCACACAAGAACCAATAAAGGAAATGAAACAAAGTCATCTCTGCAAATTTACACATTTGGTGGCAGTTCTGACACATTGGTTGTCAAATGAAATTACAAGTAGATAAATATATTGTAGTCATAGAGCTTTCCGGCTAATAAAGTCTGCAGTGTACTGAATGTTATCAAACCCTAGCAGTTGCTTGGTTGGCACATCAGAGGGCTAAGGGAAAGTTCTGAAATATTTGAGTCAAACAGCTTGAATTTCCCACTTTAAATTTGTGGCAAGCTGTAGTTTAGAGATTTTTGTTGTTGTTGCCCTGAAGATAAGAAAATAATAATCTTAAATTTTACATAGTACCTTTCAGCCAAAAAGATCCTAAAATGCCATATAAACTGATCTACAAGGATGTCTTCCTCCTTTCCTGAACGGCATCCATCTTTGGGATGAAATGCAGCAGCTATTCAAAAGTGCACACAACAGTTTAGGACAGGAATTGAAGAATATTACTGCATCCAATTGAAACTGCAAGGGAAAGTTAGAGAGGAAATTTGTAATTATCCGAGTTGAAATTTGGGCATGATATTAGGATTAAGACTAGTATGTAAAAAAATATATATATATATTTTCTACAGTTTTTTTTAAATCACTATATCTTCTTTTCATTTCAAAAAAACCAAAACAAAATAAACACAATTTTGATGTTCTGGCTTTTAGTTTTTAGTTTTTCAACAACTGTCCCACCCAATTTTGTGAACTTAAATGAGCGTTACTCATATTCTGGGTCAGGAGAATAGGATGTCAGATGTTCAAGGTCCAACACGGCTATTTTCCATTGCAGGTCATTTATGCTTTAAAACAGGGATCGGCAACCTTTGGCAGGCGGCCCACAAGGAACAGATCTGTAACAAGGGTCAATTTTGTAAAGTTACTTCTCAGAGTAGAATTACACTTTAAAGCTGACCCCAGTTAACTTCACTGTGGATGTTTGGAATTAAACATCATACTTTACATTCCAGGAGCACTACCAATGAACACTTTTCAGTTATTCTCATGTTACAAAATATTACTCATTGAAAAGAGGTACAATAATTAACCTAGACCCTAAAAAACAGAAAAAGAAGAAATAATATTTCAGTTCTATTTGCATGTTTATTTGATGGGCCATATCATGATGGGCTACATCATGGTGGGAGACAAAATATGTTTTGAAAATGTTGGTCAAATTCATCCCTTTTCTAACTCCACTGAACTAATTTCTTCATAGAAATATGGAAAAAACAGATGAAAAGAAAAGAACACTATGGCCCCAATTCAGCAAAGCACTTCTAAAGTATCTGCTTATGTCCCATTGATTTCATACTTAAGTGCATTGCTGGAATGAGTCCTAGAGGAAGCAATGAACAGGAATGCAGTCAGGATTCATAATTTTGGCCTGGGAACAAAGGAGACTCAGTATTCACCCCAGGTCTCTCTCTTTTTTTTATTTAATTGCAATTCAATCAATGGGTGATTCTCAGTAAGACACAAGTGCTAAAGTCCCTTCAGCAGTCAGAAAAGCCTCAGGGTATGTCTACGCTACGAAATTAGGTCTAATTTATAGAAGCCGGTTTTATAGAAATCGGTTTTATACAGTTGATTGTGTGTGTCCCCACATAAAATGCTCTAAGTGTATTAAGTCGGCGGACCACGTCCACAGTACTGACGCTAGCGTCGACTTCCAGAGCGTTGCACTGTGGGTAGCTATCCCACAGTTCCCGCAGTCTCCGCTGCCCATTGGAGTTCTGGGTTGAGATCCCAATGCCTGATGATGCAAAAACAGTGTTGCAGGGGGTTCTGGGTACATGTCGTCAGGCCCCTCCCACTCTGTCAGAGCAACGGCAGACAATTGATTCATGCCTTTTTACCTGGGTTACCTGGGCAGACAACATACCATGGCAAGCATGGAGCCCGCTCAGTTCAGCTCACGGTCACCATATGTCATCTGGGTGCCGGCAGACATGGTACTGCATTGCTACACAGCAGCAGCTAATTGCCTTTTGGCAGTAGACGGTGCAGTATGACTGGTAGCCGCCATTGGCTATCTGGGTGCTGGCAGACATGGGACTGCATTGCTACACAGCAGCAGCTCCTTGCCTTTTGGCAGTGGATGGTGTATTACGATTGATATTCGTCATCGTCCTATTCCTCAGTGAGTTCAATCATAGGCACCTGGGCAGACATGTTTTGTCTCCTGGAAACTCAGTCCTGCCGGCAGTCCATCTTGACGAGGATGGCTAACAGTCGTAATACAGCATTTTCTGCCAACCACCCAGAAGATGCTGATGGCTATCACTCATGCTGCATCGTCTGCTGCCAGCTTAAGATGTAAAAAATAGATGGACCAGATTTGTTCTGTGTTCATTTGCTTCCCCCTCCCTCCGTGAAATCAACGGCCTGCTAAACCCAGGGTTTTGAGTTCAATCTTTGGGGGGGGGCCATTCTGTGTGACAATTGTTTGTGTTTCTTCCTGATGCACAGCCACCTTTGTTGATTTTAATTCTCTGTAAGCCATGTCGTCACTCGCCCCTCCCTCCATTAGACAATAGTTTCGCGCCTTTTTTTCAGCCCAGATATCATAGCACTGGGATCATGGAGCCCACTCAGATCACCGTGGCAATTATGAGCACTATGAACACCATGCACATTGCCCTGGAGTATATGCAGAGCCAGAACATGCCAAAGCAAAACCAGGCGAGGAGGCGATTGCAGCACGGTGACGAGAGTGATGAGGAAATTGACATGGACATAGACCTCTCACAAAGTACAGGCCCGAGCAATGTGCAAATCATGGTGTTACTGGGGCAGGTTCATGCCGTGGAACGCCGATTCTGGGCCCGGGAAATAAGCACAGACTGGTGGGACCGCATCGTGTTGCAGGTGTGGGACAATTCCCAGTGGCTGCGAAACTTTCGCATGTGTAAGGGCACTTTCATGGAATTTTGTGACTTGCTTTCCCCTGCCCTGAAGCGCCAGAATACCAGGATGAGAGCAGCCCTCATAGTTGAGAAGCGAGTGGCGATAGCCCTGTGGAAGCTTGCAATGCCAGACAGCTACCAGTCAGTCGGGAATCAATTTGGAGTGGGCAAATCCACTGTAGGGGCTGCTGTGATCCAAGTAGCCAACGCAATCAAAGACCTGCTGATATCAAGGGTAGTGACTCTGGGAAATGTGCAGGTCATAGAGGATGGCTTTGCTGCAATGGGATTCCCAAACTGTGGTGGGGCGATAGATGGAACCCATATCCCTATCTTGTCACTGGAGCACCAAGCCACCGAGTACATAAACCGCAGGGGGTACTTTTCAATGCTGCTGCAAGCCCTGGTGGCTCACAAGGGATGTTTCACTAACATCAACATGGGATGGCCGGGAAAGGTACATGATGCTCGTGTCTTCAGGAACTCTGGTCTGTTTCAAAAGCTGGAGGAAGGGACTTTTTCCCCGGACCAGAAAATAACCATTGGAGATGCTGAAATGCCTATTGTTATCCTTGGGGACCCAGCCTACCCCTTAATGCCATGGCTCATGAACCCGTACACAGGCAGCCTGGACAGTAGTCAGGACCTGTTCAACTATAGGCTGAGCAAGTGCCGAATGGTGGTGGAATGTGCATTTGGACATTTAAAAGCGCGCTGGCGCAGTTTACTGACTCAGATAGACCTCAGCGAAGCCAATATTCCAATTGTTATTGCTGCTTGCTGTGCACTCCACAATATCTGTGAGAGTAAGGGGGGAGACATTTATGGCGGGTGGGAGGTTGAGGCAAATCTCCTGGCCGCTGATTACGTGCAGCCAGACACCAGGGCGGTTAGAAGAGTACAGCAGGGCATGGTGTGCATCAGAGAAGCTTTGAAAATGAGCTTTGTGACTGGCCAGGCTACGGTGTGAAACTTCTGTTTGTTTCTCCTTGATGAACCCTCCCACCCTCCCGGTTCACTCTACTTCCCTGTAAGCTAACCACCCTCCCCTCCCCCCTTCGAGCATCGCTTGCAGAGGCAATAAAGTCATTGTTACTTCACATTCATGCATTCTTTATTAATTCATCAGACAAGTAGGGGGATAACTGCCAAGGTAGCCAAGGAGGGGTGGGGGAGGAGGGAAGCGCCGGGTGGGGTGGGGGAGGAGGGAAGGACAAGGACACGCTGCAGTTTGAAACTTTAATTCTTATTGAAGGCCAGCCTTCTGATGCTTGGGCAATCATCTGGGGTGGAGTGGCTGGGTGGCCGGAGGCCCCCCACTGCGTTCTTGGGTGTCTGGGTGAGGAGGCTATGGAACTTGGGGAGGAGGGCTGTTGGTTACACAGGGGCTGTAGCGGCGGTCTCTGCTCCTGCTGCCTTTCCTGCAGCTTAACCATAGGCTGGAGCATAGCCGTTTGATGCTCCAGCAGCCGGAGCATTGACTCTTGCTTTCTGTCTGCAAGCTGACGCCACCTATCATCTTCAGCCCGCCACTTGCTCTGTTCATCCTGCGATTCAGCCCGCCACCTCTCCTCTCGTTCATATTATGCTTTTTTGCACTCTGACATTGACTGCCTCCACGCATTCTGCTGTGCTCTGTCAGCGTGGGAGGACATCTGGAGCTCCGAGAACATATCATCCTGAGTCCGCCATTTTCTCCTTCTAATCTTCACTAGCCTCTGTGAAGGAGAAACATTTGCAGCTGGTGGAGGAGAAGGGAGAGGTGGTTAAAAAAGACACATTTTAGAGAACAATGGGTACACTCTTTCACGTTAAATTTTGCTGTTCACATTACACAGCACATGTGCTTTCATTACAAGGTCGCATTTTTCCTCTTATATTGAGGGCCTGCCAGTTTGGTGTGAGAGATCACTCACGCAGTGCCAGGCAACAGATTTCGGCTTGGTAAGCCACAGTCTTTTGGCTTTTTTAATCTTCTTAACAGGTGAGAATGGTTTCAAACAGTAGCGCCTGCATTTCCTATATCAAGCACCCGTTGGGTTGGCCATTTAAAATGGGTTTGCAATGTAAAAGGAGGGGCTGCGGTTTCCGGGTTAACATGCAGCACAAACCCAACTACCCCCCCCCCCACCCAATTCTCTGGGATGATCACTTCACCCCTCCCCCCCCACATGGCTAACAGCAAGGAACATTTCTGTTCAGCCGAGCAGGAATGGGCACCTCTGAATGTCCCCTTAATAAAATCACCCCATTTCAACCAGGTGACCGTGAATGATATCACTCTCCTGAGGATAACAAAGGGAGATAAGGAATGGATGTTGTCTGCATGCCAGCAAACACCGGGACCATACGCTGCCATGCTTTGTTCTGCAATGATTCCAGACTATGTGCTACTGGCCTGGTATGGTAAAGTGTCCTACCATGGCGGACGGGATAAGGCAGCCCTCCCCAGAAACCTTTTGCAAAGGCTTTGGGAGTACATGAAGGAGAGCTTTCTGGAGATGTCCCTGGAGGATTTCCGCTCCATCCCCATACACGTTAACAGACTTTTCCAATAGCTGTACTGGCCGCGATTGCCAGGACAAATTAATCATTAAACACGCTTGCTTTTAAACCATGTGTAATATTTACAAAGGTACACTCACCAGAGGTCCCTTGTGTGCCCTCAGGGTCTGGGAGCACGTCTTGGGTGAGTTCGGGGGTTACTGGTTCCAGGTCCAGGGTGATAAATATATCCTAGCTGTTGGGGAAACCGGTTTCTCCGCTTCCTTACTGTGAGCTATCTTCATTGTCTTCATCATCATCTTCCCCGTACCCCGAACCCGCTTCCCTGTTGCGTGATTCTCCATTGATGGAGTCATAGCACACAATTAGGAGCATGCACCCCCTAGGATTGCATGCAGCTCCGCGTAGAAGCGGCATGTTTGCAGCTCTGCCCCGGACCTTCTGTTTGCCTCTCTGGCTTTGTGGTAGGCTTGCCTTAGCTCCTTAATTTTCACGCGGCACTGCTGTATGTCCCTGTTATGGCCTCTGTCCTTCATGGCCTTTGAGACCTTTTCTAATATTTTGCCATTTTGTTTACTGCTACGGAGTTCAGCTAGCACTGATACATCTCCCCATATGGTGAGCAGATCCCGTACCTCCCGTTCGGTCCATGCTGGAGCTCTTTTGTGATCCTGGGACTCCACCATAGTTACCTGTGCTGAAGATCTCTGCGTGGTCACCTGTGCTCTCTACGCTGAGCAAACAGGAAATGAAATTCAAAAGTTCGCGGGGCTTTTCCTGTCTACCTGGTCAGTGCATCTGAGTTGAGAGTGCTGTCCAGAGCCGTCACAATGAAGCACTGTGGGATAGCTCCCGGAGGCCAATAACGTCGAATTCCGTCCATACTACCCCAAATCTGACCCGCAAAGGCCGATTTTAGTGCTAATCCCCTCGTCAGAGGTGGAGTAAAGAAACCGGTTTAAAGGGCCCTTTAAGTCGAAAAAAAAAGGGCTTCGTCGTGTGGACGTGTCCAGGCTTAATTCGATTTAACGCTGCTAAATTCGACCTAAACTCGTAGTGTAGACCAGGCCTCAGACTCAGATTTGAGTTCTCCCATCAAAATGATTTGTTTTTGTCCCTATGCCTGCATAAATAAAAATATTTTCTGTTTGTAAATATTGAGGGACTTGTAATGCTGTCCAAATTATAATCTCATATACCAATTTACATATATTTCTACAGCAGAAACAAATATATTTAGTTTTGTTTGGGGGTTTTCTGATGAAGAATACTCTGGTTTATTTCACTGAATGGCTTAGGACGTGGGATCGTGTCTTTCTTTTTAAAATCCTGTACAATCGGGGTTCCCAAATATTTACATAGTGTGAACCACCTCTTAGTAATGAAGCCATCGTATAAGATTGACTCCTTTCCCACCACTGCCACTACCTACTGTAAAACCTGTCACTTTGCAGAGACCTCCAAAGTCAACGTTGTTTCTCTTCACCACTACATTTAACATCAGTTCCCCAACATTCTCATAATGTCCCTCTCCCACAGACAAATGGCAAACCCTGGAAGAGGATTCAGTTTTCCATACCCAGTAAAAATACATTCTTAATTTCTCCTCCACAGTCAGGATCAGTGAACAGGTCTTGACATCAAAGCATCACCCCAATTGACAAGGCCTCTGTCACAAAGTGGCATTGGGCCTTTAAGCGGGAGCAGCACCAATGCACCTGTGCCTCATCCCAATTGGGCTAAAAGAAAAAGCACCTGGGGTCTGAAGGAGGGGAAGCCTGGGTGAATTGGCCTGGAGAGTCAGTCAGGAAAGGGGTAAAGAGAGCAAATAAAAGGCTCTCACTGCCAGTTCCTTGGAAACAGGCAGACACGGAAGAAGCCGGGAATTCCTTGGGAGAGACTGATAGAGTGCCCTGGGAAGGGAGGCAGTGGGAACATGTTGGGGACGAGGTGGGGAAGACAGTGACCAGAGCATGGAGGAGTCCTGCTGGAAGGCTTGAAGTGGAAGGACAAAGAGGTAAAGGGGAAAAAAATCCCTGGAAGCTGTAGCCCAGGGTGGGCTGAGGAACTGTTTTGTTGAGTTTGTCTATGTTTGAAGAAAATGAACTGCCTGGAAAAGAGACTCGGTGTGGCAGTGGGCCCTTCTTGAGCTGGGGAGAAGGTCAGCTTGTTACAGTCCCCTTGCTAAGATTTCAGATAGGGAGACCAAGAATTCAATGAGTACAGAGAATGAACTGCCACCTCACTTTGCAAGAGTTACTTAGGGAAATATAGATAAGTTCGTGTTACTACAGCTTGTGCCGTACCTGTCCTCTGGATAAAATTAACGAATACAAGTGTGAGAGTCAGGGTTCCAAGGGGAGAACAGGGGTGTTGAACCCTGAAGAATAAGCAGTGGAATCACTGATAATATCCACTGTTATTGTGCTATAAAGATGTCTCATGAGGTCTCTTATGAAAGCTTATAATGTTCTAAACTTAGTGGTCATTATGGGATAAGTATACAGACTGGTTATGAATTTATGTTATAGGGTATATAGAAAAATGCTCATAATTTGTGGTGCAGTAGGGCTATGTCCCCAACCAGATGAGACTAGCTCCAAGGGAGGGGCTATGTCCCCAACCAGATGAGACTAGCTCCAAGTACCTATTCTTGTGCAAGCCAGGAAAAGACAAATGATAGGCCATTAGAGTTAGTGGGAAGACACTGATACATTCCTCTAGAATCCTCAACTCTGAATAATCATGAGTCATCATCCCAGGAGAGGGGAAAAAGAAAAAATGAAAAAGCCCTTAACAACAAAGCTTGAAACTAAGGTCTTCATCCAGAAATTGAGGGACAGTCACTTGGTGAGTGCTGTCCAGGAAATGCTGCATCCTCCCTATGGCTAGGTGATATTCTAGGAAATTGTTCAAAGGCAGCAGGTAACTTTTATTAGAAAAGGGATTTTGTCTAATATAGAAGTGTAAATCCTGAGGTTGCATTTTTATGTTCATTTACTGTGTAATTTGTATATGTGGGCTCTTTCTTACTATTTCATCTTTGAATCTGGGGCTTTTCTATGAAATAACCTTCTGTTTATTCTATTTTTTACTCCAAGCGGGACTCCGTTGTGCAAACTGTGTGGAGTGTGTGTGCCCGAGCAAGCTGTGTCTGGAGATTGGTTTCACACCTTTTGGGGTGACTAACCTGAGAGGAAATATCTGAGTTTCTGGTAGTTAAGATCTCGGGGAGGACTGGTTTGGGGCGACTCAGGACTGGAAAGGCTGTTGATGTCACCCTGTAAGGAGTAAATAGGATGGTGGAAGCTAGGATGAGACCCTGCACTTGTGAGTAGGCTACTGGTGTCAGGGGTCTGAACGAAAGCTGCACAGCATAAAGGCACCCAAGGTTGAATGGCAGGTGGTGATGGAACCTTGTATTGGTCTGGGTGATCCCCAGAACATCATAAGAAGACTTTAATTCCCCAGAACATCATAAGAAGACTTTAACCCGGGCCTGTCAATCTGGAACATTTTAGAGACACTTAATTAAAAATAGTAATACAATACTACATTACTATCAGTGTTTGCCCTGGTAGAAGAACATATTCTTTGGGAGGATGAATAATGTCTTATGAAAACAGCAGCCAAGAAGCTGCAGAATATCAAAACTTAAAATTGGTTCAATAACTTTAATAAAAGGAACAGTTATACACTCTAGGGGGAAAATGCCTTCTGGTTAATGTAGATAATTTCCTCATGAGCTGGTATTGGCATCAGTTCTGTTATTACAGTATACACAATGTATGCATTTTTATCAAACTTTGTTCTAGTATATCTAATATTTGGGAGAAATAATTTACTGTATCAGCAGGACATGTTGCCCTAGGATGTACAGTACTTCAAAAAATTAATCGAATTGGACCCAACTGTGAAAAGGATCAGGTCATTTAAGCAATAAATCTAATTTCCATTACAAAATGTACTATGTGTGAGGGGAAAAAAGTCTGTTTAAATGGCTTCACTGTTAGCCATGTAATGGCTAAAAGCCAAAAACATTTCCTTTCTGATATCTCAGTGCCGTCTGGAACTCCAGCAATACTAACTGGTCTGAAAAACCAGCTGAGTGGAAAGCAGATCATAGTATATATCATAACTATGGCCTCCATTGTTGATACTTAGTCTAAATGATATCTTCCAGTAAAATGCTGTTGGAATAAAAAAGGACTTCCCAACTGATTAATAGCGGTTTATAAGCTGATAACAGGTGGCCTTTTTTTCCTGCCAAATTCTGCACCTCTGCAAATCAGCTTCTTTAAACTTCCAGTCAAGTTTTGCAAGAATCTAAGTGCCAGTGGTGTGAAAATTGGAAGCAGCTCAAAACAAATTGGCAGAGAGAAAAAAGGTTTTGAAAACAAACTGTTTATTTCCTCTAAAATCCCATCTCTTAACTCTTTCCTAATACCGATAACAAGCACATGCTGAAAATGGGAAGTTTAAATAATGACCTATTATTAATAAATTTAATCTGTTGCTACAGAAGATTATAATTTCAAAGAGCTGAAATCCATTTAATTTCACTGTCCAGTGTTATTCATTCTTTGTAAGAAAGGGAAAAGGACTCTGATGTCTTACTGAAGTCTTACTTTAAACATTTAAATACATATTGGTTTATTCCTTATTATTAAAAAGTTAAGCAGCTACCTCTTTCCTCGATACACTGAAAGGTGAAATGACATTTAATTCTAAAGCAATAGCTGGGATCAGATTGCTGTCACACTGTGATATATAAATTATTTTTGCATTTTTCTCTCTAGCTTTTGGGAGCAACTCCTCGCCCTGCAGCTGATGTGCCTGGAATGTGCTTAAACAGAGTGGAACCAAGGTTGGTTTTGCTGTACAGACTGGGATGAATTCAGGAAGACAGCACAGGGCATGCAAACCCCATGTGTACTTTTGAGTGCAGTTTTGCAAACTTTCCCTGCATTCCAATGCACAGATGGCTTGGGGAGAGGCCAGAGAGAGCTGGCATAGAGGGGAATGGGAGTCATGACTGGTGGCTCTGTACCTGCTTGGTACACTTGCCATTTCCACCATGTGGAGGGGGGTGAGAGGTAGGATGGCATAGCGACAATAGGGGCCACCATAGCCTTGAAGCTATGGAAGATTCTGTCCCCATGCAGAACTTACCCCCACACTGCCTGGCTACTCAGGCTTGACATTGAGAATAGGATTTGGCCGTTGGAGGATGATGTACTTTCTTATTTCCCTCTTGCTCAGTATTCATTGGAGTTTGCTATGAGGGATGAAAGAATTGAGTATCCCTTTATATTATTTGGCCCCAGTAAAAGACTTCATGTTGATTGCATGCCAGAGAGAACTTTATTTTTTAACTTTTTTTCTACATACAGTGGCAGCATCCTTATGCAAGAGGTTAAATTATTTAAACTAAAGGGCTCTGCCTAAAAGTCATTACACAGTCAAAACACCCATTGGCTTAAAAAGCCCTGAAATGTTTAGTCACTTTTCCTTTTTCTCCAAGCATTTGACATTTTAGCTTTTTATTTAGCAGTTCTTCAGACCTTCAGCTTATCAGGGACTACTAACCTTTAAGAGTTCTATAAATATCAATCATTTTATCTTTGCTCAGGTAAAAAAATAACAAACCCTGAGCAAAAAGTACTTCCCTTTTTATCATGTTACTGTTCAGTTACACGTGAAAAGAGAAATATATGAAACATTTCCAAAATTTCAAGCATCAGTTAACCCCCACCCCCACCCCCGGTTCATTAGTGTCTTCAAAATTGTAAAACTGCATTTATATCTGCACCCAAACAGATATTACTACATAACATTGCCACAAAACTCACTTTTGATCTATGAATAAATACCTACACTTCCTATTGATTGTTCCCTCCAATACCCCTCTACAGGATATGTTTATCAGGATTGCCTACACTGTTTCTTCCTCTAGACACAGTAGACTGATGATAGGAAGGCAGAAAAATGGCTGATTCAGTTGGTTGTGGATCTCCACAATCCAGGAGAATCCTCAGGAACCAGTGTAGTCAGCTCTACATCACCCCTTCCTGGTCCTGGTGTAGGGGTTGTGCATGGCGGGGGAAAAGGGCATGGCCCAAATACCTCTAAATTCTAGCAATCTCCAACTTTGAAAACCCTAGGAGGCTGTTGAAGTTGGGCATCATTTAAAGCAGCATTGAATTGTACTGGGGTCAGAGCAGTCCCCAGCCAGCCATGGGATCAGGGAAGGGAAAAGGGGTCTTACAGCTACTTACCTCCTGCTGTTCTGGCCCAAAAGAATTCAATATTTTGTCCTGTAAAAATGAAAATGACTTAGAAATGACAAAATTAATTTGAGCTAGGGCAAAAACAAGCTTCAAAGTGGTTTCCAAAGATACCAAGCCATTTTGAGAGGACTTCTCTTATTAATGCTGTTCTTGTGGGAATAAATATATCTTCTGCAGCTACAGTCTATGGCTCAGATTTTTATTGACATCAACATAATCTGGGAACAAGAACTCCAGGGCTCTATAGCTTGTTATTTTTAATTTGGTTAACCAATAGTGAATTGAATGGTCATGAATGTAGAGAAAATGAAATTGCCATGACTAAAAAAAGTCATACAAGTTCTTGGAAATCACAGCATTCTGATGCTAAGATAGCAATTTTCTTTCCCTCCCATTAAAGCCCACGTAGTGACAGCTGATTAACATGTTGTTTTTACCTTAGAAAACACATTCTGGAAATCTCAATTTACAGTGCCAAGTTCGTAACTTGAGCAATGGGTCACTTCTCAGTTTGCATTTTAGAAATTGGTAACTGGGTCAGATGCTAAGCTGGTGTAAATTGGCCTACTGCTATTGGAGCTATGCTGATTTACACCAGCAGAGGATGTGGCCCATTCTTCTTCTTTTATTTTCTAACTCTTTTTATTACATTTTATTGCATGTAAATTTATGTTCAGGAGATTTTCTATTAGGTTTTACATTCAGTGATAAATGTAATTTAACTATTAGAGTTGACAGAATTATAGTTAGCATATTATGAAATTATAATCACATTTGGATATCCAGCACTATAGAACCAGATTGTGTCCAGATTCTGCATTGCTAAGTAAGTGTGGGAGAGGATGTAAAGAGCCTTTCCTTACTCCTGCCTGCCTGTTAAAGAAGTTGAGCACAATGGACCTTCTTGCTGTGAAGTTACTCTGAGGAACCAATTGTATAGCTGACATGAGTCTGTCTAAAAGGCTGGGCCCCTCATAACAGTAGAGAGTTCTCAGCATTTTGCAGAATCAAATGCACTGTGCGACCTGTAAAGGGGAAGATTGCTCTTCCACAGACTTTGCAGAACCCCACTACACTAAGCTTGACTATTTCTGGTTGAAACAAAATGGGCGAAGTAATATGTTTTATTGCACCAACTTCTGTTGGTGAGAGAGATAAGCTTTCAAGCTAACACAGAGCTCTTCTTCAGGTCCTGGATTAAATATGAAAACCAAAAATTGAGAAATTCCCCCCCCCCAAAAAAAGCACATGGGAAGCTGCTCCAGAGTCAGAGACCCTGGAAGCCTGGGCTCCCCAGCTGCCTGCCAAGGAGCTGGGTAGGTGAGCTGGCAGAAAACCAATCAGACGATCTTGGCAAAACATACTAATTTTTGTCAGAATTTACCTATTGCCTGAAAACATTGTTTCATTGGAACTTTTGATGACCAGTTCTAGTTTTGACACCTGGATAGGGGACAATTGGGACTTTTGGTAGTTGCAGAAGTTGGAAGGTGGTTGGAGTTTTGGCACCTAGCAGACAGCTGAGAGTTTTACCAATGGAGAGAAAATATATACTCTCCTTCCCTGTAGGACAGCGTTCAAGATGACTTAACATTTTTGAGAAGCTTGAACTCTTACTTTCCACAGCTGCTCCCAACCCTAATATCAGCCACTGCTTTCAATGGAAAAGCATATTAACTAGATGCTTCTGCTAAAAGGATCAGCTGTGAAATAATTAACAGTGTTGACATTTATACTGTCATTCATTTTTCTAACCTTAGTGTAGTTTTTAACCAATATTTTTTAGCTTTGTTACATAGTTCTGTTTTAAGAGCCCTTTTTGTTCTCCAGGATTCATCCAATCTGTCTGAGCTAAGCATAACCTAGACAACAAAACAATACTATTTCTAATACACTGTAGCATTTGTTTCCTATCAATAACTTAAGCACTGCATTGCTGATTGAAAGGGCGGTATAGCTGCTCTCAAGTCTGAAGTTCAGATTGAATACGGATCAGCTGACAATACACAGCGTCTAGTGACTATTGTTATAGGAGAGACTCACCATTAATCTACACAGTAAATAACCTCACACAGACTTTGGCATGTCTCCATAGCTGTGCCTTAATGGTAGGTTTAACTCCAGCAGTTCCCCATCTGTTTGAAGATTGCTTTTTAAAAATGATGTGCCAGCTTTGGTGCCCAAGAATCTGACACAGAATGGTAATAGGAAATTATTGATTTCAGAATCCTCATTTTCACTATGAATGGGTCTGAGCCACAACATTAGGATATTAGTTTGGGTCTGATTTTTTGAACCCCTCGTACATCTGCTTGATGAGTCTATGAACCTTTGACGTAATTAATTTTATATTCTTTTAATGATATTTAGTGTAAGAATATTTTAACCCTGATTAACATTACATTAGACATGCTGAATTCCTGCCTGTGAGCTTTGTGTGGGTAAAATTCTTATTTTGCTTTAATGTGAGCTTTGCCTGGGCTAATGTAACCCACTGGCCAGGATATTTTAGGCTTCCTTCTCTGTCAAATTATAGATTATAGCTGGACTGAATATCCCTTCAAACATTCAAGATATCTAATATTCTACATCCTTAAAGCAGAAACTAAATTATGTCAGACTCTCCTCACTTTGAGTGATATAGCTAGGCCCTGGAGGGGGAGATACAGTGAAACTGATTGTTGCCAATATTTTCTCCTCTATGCTGATCATCTAGTAATATACATATACTGCTGAGACACAGTGTTCAGGAACTAGGTTGGATGAGATACGAAAATGATGCTGTGCTCAAGCTAATAACTTGGATTAAGAAATGGGAGTTTAAATCAATGAACTTTTTATAGGGCTTTTTATTTTTTATTTAAGCATCATCTACACAAAAATATTGTGGATTTTAAAACATAAAAGCCAGAAAAATAATTTGTGCTGGAAGATGGAAGAAATGCATATCATGTACAGCATTAATCTAACACTCTGGTAAATGTGAGACTTTTGTCTCATTGCTCTTATCTTGAAACCAACCACCTCACAGAAAGAGCAGAGAATATCAAAGAATTTGTTACCACTGTGAATCTGCATAATGTGTTTTTATTCTTCTGTGGTTTGCAGTTGTGCTGTGTGCCTTGGCCTTTTATGTCCTGCTTTATTGATATTTTCTGAGAAGTATGACAAAAAGTGAGACAGCTATTCTCTTGAAAAGATGCTTTTTAAAATGGACGTTCTCTTGAAATGGCACTCAAAGTTCACTTTTTTGTTGAAGATATTAATCAGGAGGGGGCTGTGAATAGTAGAAGTAGATCAGCACCTCTATTACATATGGGTCCAAGCTGCACAGTTTACATTGGATTAGAACTTTCCAAAGTGTGGGAAGAATATACAAAGCTTAACCAAACAGCTTCCAGCCTCTTGTGCTGTTTTTGTGCCAGTGATAACCAGCGAGCTGGGAGCCTGAGGTCAGCCTTGAGATGCTTGTTTATCTCTTTTAACCTGTGTGGCTAGTCAAATATTTGAGGTTCAGTAGGTTTTTGCAGTTAGAAGGAGAAATTGGTGATAGTCATGCATTTTGATGATGCAGTTTTATTTATAAAAAACATACAAAATCCTGTGTCTCTCAACATAGATGGAATCAAATAAAAGAAACAGCTTCTTTTGCTCCAAGTATCAAGAATACTCTTTTCAGCTTGCATCCATTACCAGTGCTTAATTTGTAACGAAAGGGGTGCTGGGGCTCAAGTAATTAGGTGCCAAGGCTTAAGTCATTTTTTTTACTTTCATAACTGACATGGCAAGCCCAGAGGTGCCAGGGCTTAGCAAGTCCTGGCACAAATTAAGTACTGCCCATTACCCAGAAACCTCTCCCCAGTTTTCTTTCAGGATCATGTGCTGTGTTTTCAGCTGCTTCATAGGCCATGTCTACACTTACTGGTAGATAGCACTGCTGCGATCAGTGCAGTGGTGTCGATCAGATCCACTAAGTCGATGGCAAAGCACTCTCCCATTGACTTCGGTATTTCAGCTCCCCAAGAAGAGGAAGATAGGTCAGCAGGAGAGTGTCTCCCGTCAACACAGCACAGTGTAGACACTGCGGTAAATTGACCTAAGCTATGTCTATTTTAGTTAAGTTATTCACATAGCTGGAGCAGCATAACATAGGTCAACTTACTGGGGTAATGTAGACCAGCCCTTAGACTACTTATGTGGCTCTCTGGTTCTGTGTTCTGCCTTCTCTCACACACCTAAACAATATGCAGCAAAGCCCCACCACCCAATCAATCCAAAACGCTTGGGTGGGATCACATATCCCTTTTTTCTTAGATGGGGCTTGTGATTAACTTATCCTGACAATTATGTTAATTGAAAGGTGCATTCACACCCAAACTAAATGAGGCTTGTGCAGGCAACAGAACTTCTTAGTAGAATGCTTACAAAAGCGATGGGGCCTGATTTTTCTCTAACTTGCACTGGTAAAAGTCAGGATTAACTTCTCCCAAATCAATGAATTACACAGATGTTCAGCCATTGTAAATGAGATTAGATTTAGACTCATAACTCTTTCAGATCAGGTTCAATTTGAGCATTGGAATCATTCTTATTTTATCCAAACATAGTCACCTATCCCTACCAAGCACCTGAACTCTGGCTCTTATTTTTATTGAATCAAAATAGGCCCAATTGTTCTCCTACTGACATCAATGGTAGTTTTTCTATTGGCTCCAATAAGTGCAAGATCTGCCAAAACTCTAGTAGGCCTTCTGGAGTGTCTATAATAGATTTTCTGATTTTTTTTTTAAATATTCTGGGTTGTTTCTGAAAGCCGTATTTTGACAACAAGCCTCAGCATGAGGTTGCATCACTAAAAAAGATCCCATCGACTTTTCTGCTCCATTGTCACCTGGACAAAGAGTCAGATACTCTTTCAAACAACCTTGGAAGATTTGTCATCTGGAGTGTGTTGTTATAAAATTGAAGCTGTTTCTCTCATTGTACTTTTAGTTGGAGTAATTGGAATCAATGGAGGCTAAGGATTAGCAATGTCTTATTTAATTATGATGATATGCCCTGTGTGACAGGGTGCTATCAACAGCACTCTGATGATTGACATTGCTGCAGCCTGGAGAAGGCTGCAGGCGCAGCTGAGGGCAAATATATACTTTCTGTTGAGGGATTGTGAGCACCTGGGATACAATCACTGGGCTAACAAGGTAATTGGGGAGAATATAAGAAGAGGAAACAGGAGGGTAGATCAAGAAGGAACTAAGAAAGTAGCTTGGGCTGGGGAGTCAGGGTTGCTGGTATGCTTACTTTTGCTCTAAGCCTGTATTGCACAGTATTACTATGTAGGATGGAGATAAATATACAAGATAAACAGCCCAGCGTGCGTTTGTGACTGTGAAACCATCTGAACAGGACAGGCAATTAGGTTTTCTGGGTAGCAATGATGATGCCCTGTGATATCCTGAAATATAGTTCTGATATATAGGACTCTCATGTGAAAACCTAAATAATGGTACTTCTATATCCTGTTACCAAATGCCAATGTGAACACAACTGATTTGGCTTTTCCACTTCCTTCTTGTACAGTGAGTTTATGGAGGAAGACTATATTGGCTATTTTGCCTAGAGGGAAGATCCCTAATGGCAGAATGTTGTGGAGAGGGAGTAGAGCTTTTTCAGTACCCAGGCATATTCTTATAAACTTACTCAAACAATGTGTGAATATCACATCGGGTCCTGGGCCTTTCATAATGACCATGATTAGCTGAAGGCCATTGAACATCTCTATGAGATAAAATGTTACATTATTGCTTTCAGCATAGGATCATTTAGATTTACATTAATATTTAGCATTTTATTATGATTTTGAAAAGAATATGAGACATGAAATGTAAAGGCATTTTGTGTCTTTATGGTGAGAGTCATGAAGATTTTTCTCCTCTAAAATTTTTATGAAGTGCTTCACAAATAAACAATAAAAAACAAAATTAACTGTCTGATTCCATACTTCAATACTTTTACAAAATTTAGACTTTAAGGAAGGTTGAATGAATCTTTATGGCTGAATTATGATCTCCTTGAAGAAACCCGAGTTTAGCAAAATTTCCAGTTAACTTGCAATATAGGATTTCCCCCCTTCAATAATTCATAACAGACGGCCTTTGTAAAATTGCAGTTGGTTGGAACGGTGACTCGGATTTTATGTCCCAGGGAGGTGGGCAATTGATCAGTACTCTTTAGGTTCAGTACCTGAATTCCCGGGCTTTCATCCAACCTATGGATGCTTTGAATTCTTCTTGTACAGCATCTTGCTGGGTAACAGACAGAACAGAATGTACCTTCATTATATGTAAATGAGAGAAACTTGTTTATTCATTTAATAGACGAGGAGGAGAAGGAATAGGATTTAGAAAAGAGAACAGTGAGCTGATTATTTGAATGAGATCTCACTGGTGTTGAAGAATAGAGCTACATGCTAAAATCAAACAATGGAAGAAAAGGCTTATACACCCTTTATGCACTATTTATGATGGAATTGTTGCCAACTTATTGGTTTGAGCATTGGCCTGCTAAACCCAGGGTTGTGAGTTCAATCCTTGAGGGGGCCATTTAGGGATCTGGGGCAAAAATCTGTCTGGGGATTGGCCCTGCTCTGAGCAGGGAGTTGGACTAGATGACCTCCTCAGGTCCCTTCCAACCCTGATATTCTATAAAAAAACAAAACATCTTAATATTTACTGCTTGGAAACACTGAAAGCTCCTCTCCCCAACTGTCATATTTAAAAGTCTTGTTTTTCATTCAGTTTTCAATGACACTTGTTTAATACTCACAGATCAAAGATATGGATGTGAACAGGTCATCTCCTCAATAACACATGTGAACATATAGATTCGTTACATGCTGAATCATAAGACTCAGGTTTTGAAGGAGAACTTTGTTTATGCTGGGAATCCAACTCCTTTTTTTTAGTAGTATCTTGCAAACCAAGCCCTCCTCAGGGCCTACTTACAGGCCAGACTCTTGCAGCACCAGCAGATCTGCTGAACACTCCAGCACCCACAAAAGATCACTTCTTCTGCCCTCACCCTATTCTTAAAAGGGCAGCTCCCATTTCTCTTATTATAGAATTTATATCACTATTAACAAAAAATAAAATAAAGCAAAAAAAAAAAGTACTCAAAATTGTTACTAACTATAAACAATATGAATTAAACAATATGAGTATTTCTAAAACATCTGTTTCAGGGACTTCACACATAACTTTCAATGTGCAGTATAATTTTCATTTTTTACTTTTGATTTCATGTACAGCTCCCCATTTGACTTGTCACTTTTCGGGTCAGTGCTATTGTGCAGAGCAGGCTAAGTGGCTTCCCTGATTAAATAAAGCCATTTGAATTCCATAAATCCTCCATGATTGTACAACAGGAAATCATTTCCCAGAAACTAGAGCAAATTAATCAAAATCCACTAGTACCCTTTGTCTCATCTTATACTTACTGTGTAAGCTCTTCAGGGCAGGGACTATGTCTTCACTATGGATGAAAATCTGACACCCCTTCCTCTTCCCTCCCTGAAGTCAGTGGAAGAACTTCCATTGACTTCAAAGGCCAAAATGTCACCCTATCTGAATGCGTGATGCCAAGCATAATCCCTGAGTGGGTCAGAAGCAGACCATATTTGCATAGGCACACCTACTTTGCCTCAGGATCACCAGACCACCTGATCTGCTGAAGTGATCAATTCTGGCTGTTTTGGGTTAACATTCACTTTAGCTGTAGGTGCAGGGATAATGAAATGTCATTATCCTTATTGTATGAATAAAGGGCAGCAGATCTGTACTTAATATGCCCTAATTGAGGGGGAGCACCCTGAATTTTAACTTCATTCACAAGTGGGGTGGGGCAGGTTAGTGATGCCAAATCTGAGGGAAAGCCAGATGGGCTGGGAGCATTTCTATCTGGTGGCATGGACTTGTTTAAAAGTATCTAGAATCCATTCGATCATCCCCCTCCAGTGGTTGAAGACAGATCTGACTGGGCTCGGTTGATAGTCTTGGTTCTTCCTCAGTGATAACTAGGGTTGAAATCACATATGAACTGATCTAAGGGGACTGAGCCTTTGGCCTGATATGTAAACAGTGTTGCGGTAAAAAGACCACACAAAAGAAGCAGCCACAGAGAGGTTTTGCCCTACCCAGTTAAATCACTAAAGAGCTGAAATCACTAGGTGGTGGAACCTCACATTGCAGCTAAACACTGAGCAATGGTTGTGATAGTGGCAGAGACAGGGACAAACAGCTATGTGCCAAAGGCAGAGACAATGGTGAGCAAAGACACAGGCATCACTTGACTCCCAGCCCCTTCCAAGTAGAAGGTGAACCTACTTGAACAAATCCCTGGACTCTGGGCTGTCACTAACCTTGGACAACAAACTGGGAGGGGGGTGCAGTGCAGAGAAAAGGGGAGCGGTGTTTTAATGGGACATTTCCCTGTTAGACTTTCACACGAAAAAGGTGGGAAATTGAGGCAAAGGATTACCACCCAAGATACTATGGGGTGGATGTTTTACTTATTGTCTGAATACTTCCAAGTCAGTAGTGCAGTGTTTTCCTAAATTAATGCTGCTAGCTTCTTGTGATAAACATTCATTTATATAATACACAGTCAGTCCTTGCTCATAGGGAAGTATTGCTTCTTAGAGGTACCTGTGGTGGTATTTTAGTTCTGCCAGACTTCTGGGTGGGTGCATAAGCTGGTTCTGTTTTGTAATGTTGAGAGGGAATCTCTAGATATTGAACTCGTCCCTTGATGCTGCCACCACCACATGGCAGAAAGGTTACCTATATAATAACTAAAAATACACAAATAGTATTGAGTTTAACTAACTTATAGAAAGGAAGCTCAAAGGGAGAGACATTGTTACAAAGCCAGATAGTGGCTCAATAAAATCCTTCTTAGGAGGATATAACCAGTGGCTTTTAAAAAATCTTGCTATCTGAATTGGTTGAAACCAGCTGTTGATTTTTAAACAAAATTGCATTTAACCTCAGTGGGTATGCTGGATAAAAGAACAATAGCAGAACATGGGGGCATCCAATCCTGCAAGCACCTGAGTGTGTAGAGACTGGTGTGTATTACTGAATCTGTGTGTCAAATTTAAGAGTATTTATCATGTGGAATTAGTATTAACTAACATGGGAACCAAGAGAGAACTCCCTTGCAGAATCAGGCCATAAACAATTCATTCTTCCTAAGGGACCAGTTCTTCCATGAGGTGACACTCTTCTGACCTGATCTGCCTCTGGATGCCAGGGCCTGATTCTTCTTACATGAGTTGTACTTGGGTGTAACTCTGCTGGAGTTACTCCTGATTTATGGTACAGCAGTATACATCAGGGACAAATCAGGTTCTTTGTGTTTCACTCACATTTTTGTTCCAAAAAAGAGAACAAATATTATAGAGTACAACTTGCACAATAGTAAAGAATGGCCTTCATCCAAGAAGTAGTGGAATACTATAGACCTGATTCTCCACTGGCTTGAGTGCCAAGTGGCTGAAAAATGTTACCAAATTAGATTGATAGCATTTTATGGGATTATAGGAATTACTGTACTTGATCACATCAGTGGTCCATCTAAGACAGTATCTCTTGTCTCCCACTCAGTGGCCATCAACAGATGCATTAGAGGTGCAAGAAATCCTTTCACTGGCAGTTATGGAATAATCTGCTCTCAGGAATTTTTTTTTCCTAGCCTGCAACAGCTGAAGGCTGGTTTATGCATGAGGCTTTTTATACCTCCCCATAATTTAATGTTTTTGAAATGTTAACTCTGGATGTTCTTATCTGCAAAAATACACCAGTTTTTAAAATCCTTTTATGACCTCATTCCCACTTTACCCAGGTATAAATGACTACAGTAAGTGTACAGCAATGGAGAATGAAGCCATATATTACTAAAAGTCCTGTGAAACTAATTATATAGTAGTACATCTGTTTCTGCCCCAAGGAATTCTACACCTTAGCTCTTTGGTGAAATTGTTGTGAAGGTGTGAAATAACTTCTCTTGCAGAATGTTATAGAAGCAACAAGTGTATATCTATAATGTGCCCATCACAAACTCAATCCCCTTCCCAGAACTATGTCTTGGTAACTACTTGGTTCTCACTAACTCTTCATACTTAAAGATTGTCCTTTCATAGCAACTTTCCCCCAGCATGCCTTTCTGGTAATGACACTTTAAATTTGGCAAAATCAAACAGCTGCAGCCCTAAAGTATCCATTTTTCATGGCATTCTTGCTGACTGCCTTTTCTCTTTCTAGCTGGTAAGTAAATACTTGTTAAGTTTTCTGCTAGTTTCCCTTTTTTATTCCAAGGAAGTTACTCAGTCTTAAATTTGATTAGCTCTGCTACTTAAAGCATTTTCCTTTTGGGTCCCAAAAGGTCTGAGTTCTTCTAAAGTGATTGTAAAAAGTCTATTGTTGGATTCTATATTTATTTTCTCCCTAACTCTCATATCAAAATCATTCAGTTTATTAATACACATGTATAGTATGGTAGCACCCATTGGCTCCAAGTGGATTTCTAAAGTATTATTTTTATGTTTAAAAATTTCAGTCATTCAGTTAGGGAATAGAAACAATCTAATGGAACTCAGGTGTCTAATCATGCATTATAAATAATGAATAGCAATCAGTTGAACAGCTTGTGAGCAACCCAGAGGCTGAAATTTGACAAAGACTTGTGAAAAACAACTACATTTACATAAATGAATGAATGGTGCCCAGAGAAGAAGGGTTAAGTTTGTCAGATAACTTATTCACAACTAATATTTAATCAGCTCTACATGTGCAGAAGAATTTAGCTCACCCTTTTATAGTTGTATTACTTCTACAGTTAACAGTAGCACTGTCAGTAAAGTAAGCAAATTCATCTCAAAGATAGAAAGGAACCGGACATTTAGGAAGCCGCCAATTTTACAGTCTCATGGCAGCTACCAGAACGGGCATGTCTTCCAGCAGCAGTTTTGCACATTTACAATAGAATGCTCATTAAAGTGGGACTTTCATAGAGTAGCAAACTTGAAAGGCGAGATCATTTATACACAAATAAATGGATTTGGCTATTTTCCTCTGATTCCTTTTTAATTTTTGAAAATGTCTTCAGGCTTTTCTGAATCACAGCCCAACATCACAGTCTGCTTGATACTCCAATGGTCATATTTCTGTGTTTGACATCCCAATCTGTTGCCATGGAAAAATTGTGATACTACCTGAATAGCAGACACTGGACTGAGAAGGAATACATCTTTATATAAAGGACAATGTTAACTTGAAAAATCACATTCCCTGTATGAATATATTTATTTATTGTAGCTATAGGTATCACCACAGATTGCTATACCTGTGCTTAGTCAGAGGCGGAGGAAAGGGGGTAAATCTGTTTATTTATTTGTGAATTTAACATCACTTTTTGTATGGTCAATCACTAATTCCCCTGTGTAGTAAGTCAATTTCTTCCTTGCTGAAAGACCATTAAAAATATCAATAAGGAGCAAAAAACACTTATACATTTTTTTCAAAGGATTTTTTAAAAACCAGGATATGTTATTTAAAGGTTGCTTTGCCCAAAACCAGATTATTTTGAAATCTGATCAGCTAAAAAGAAAAATCAAACTGACCTCTATTTAAGCCAACAAGGTTGGTCAATTAGTAAACACTATAGAAAGATTATAAGGCAAAACAAGAGTATGTAGTGTATTTTTAGTATGATATATTTGATTTCCATTAGTATAAAAGCTCCTATTCACAGGAAATGAATGAAATGAAAGGACATATTGTAAATGGAACAAGCACATAAACTGCACATCATTGAACACAGATGCTCTTGAGAGCTCATAGTTCTCTGTAATGTTTCATTTTTACAATGAAAAGTTTTGTTTGTGAACTTAGTGTTTGTGAAAGTTCTAGATTAATAACATAAAACAGGAAAGATACACCACGGACAATGGTAGTATAGAGCTTCTGCACATTGCCCTGTCCAAGTGCCTCAATCCTCTTCTGGAATGTTCGTTCATAGACGTGAGATAATAGTGCATTTGCTGCGCCGCTTTGGTCCTTGGCCTTTTCTGCTGGGATGCTCAACAGCAGAGGAAATTTGTGCTAAATAGTGATAGTTATTATGCTGGGACTTGTCTGTTGGAATTTTACTCAGACCACTAACTCATTTCATATAAAGAACAGGAGTACTTGTGGCACCTTAGAGACTAACAAATTTATTTGAGCATAAGCTTTCGAGGACTACAGCTCACTTCTTCGGATGCATAGAATGGGACATATATTGAGGAGATATATATACAGAGAGCATGAAAAGGTGGGAGTTGTCTTACCAACTCTGAGAGGCCAATTAAGTAAGAGAAAAAAACTTTTGAAGTGATAATCATAAGAGAAAAAATTCTTACTTAATTGGCCTCTCAGAGTTGGTAAGACAACTTCCACCTGTTCATGCTCTCATATATACACCTGTATATATATCTCCTCAATATATGTTCCACTCTATATGCATCTGAAGAAGTGGGCTGTAGCCCACGAAAGCTTATGCTCTAATAAATTTGTTAGTCTCTAAGGTGCCACAAGTACTCCTGTTCTTTTTGCGGATACAGACTAACACGGCTGCTACTCTGAAACCTGTCTTTTCATATAGGACACCAAGCGGCTGTGGTAATGACTTTCAATCACTACCATTCTAGTTTGTATTCATACCAATCATCTAGAGGCTCTGTATCACATACCCCTCAGCCATCTATTTTTAATCCACATTTTATTAAAAGGTGTATGCCACAAATCTTATACATTATTAATTTTACTGAAAAGTGATGGCTAATGTGAACTTAGCTGCCTTTTGCAACACAGGGTATGAATCCTTCCGAGGTCAACTCCCAAAGTGTTACAATTTCTAGCAACTTGATGTCAGGCTGAAATGCAATCAGAATAAGAAAATACATATTCATGTCAAGATAAATTGACTTTTCTGGAATAATCAGAAAGTGACTGAAGAGTTTTCAACATCATCCTTAGAATAGGGATAAAAAAATGTTTTAAACTAGTTTCAAAGGCAAAATGTGGAAAAGAGAAACAAATTTGCCTGGTCAACAGGGATCTCTGCAAAACACTGATATGCTGTCTCTCTTACATCTATGATCCGTTTGTAAAAAGTTACCAGAAAACTACTGTAAATAAGAATTCTATAGACTAAAATTCTTTTCTGGTGCTAATTTACTTGGGGATAGAGTTTCACAGTGAGGTTCAAAACTGTCTTTTTGAGAGTAATGCCTGACCCCTTTGGGTTCATTCTTTCCAGAGTCCCTTTTGGCAGGAAAATTGGGTGACACTATGGTTTTGTCTTACAGAATAATGTTAAAAATTAGCTGGATAACCAAAACTATGAATGATGAGGTGATGAGAAGGATGAATTTTAAGAGCCCACATATGGGAGACCCTAGGTAAAAGAATAAATTTTTTTCTGCAGACATGGTGCTTACTGATCACAGAATGACTTCCATCATTCATGCTATTGGGCAAGATAGCAGGCAAACCAAGGAGAGGAGGAAGGAGAGTCAATTGCATTAGAAACATCACCAGATGAACCTGTTTAGACACCTGAGTGTTGACTTCAACACTCCAATAGCAGTGCATAAAGTTAAACTAATACATACATTTTTGGAAAATTGGTGCCGAAATGTTGGAATTTATATGTAGGAATGAGGGGGGTCCACTTTAAGTGAGTCTGGCTTACTGATATTTAGCCCAAGTGAGTCTTGGCATCATTCCAACACTGACAAGGCTGCACCATATACTCTGTGGGTGTAACTCAGTATAGCTCCACTGAACCTAGTTTATACCAGCCACAGATCTAGCTCGCTATATTCAGTGAAGCTGATACTGTAGCCCTAATATGTCCCTACCGTTTGGTGAAAACAAATCTCCAGTGGATGAATTAAAATAAAATAAAAGTATATATACAAGTATTGCAAATGTTTGCATTACTCAAGATCTAAAAATAGAAGACTTGGGACCCTACATACTATAGCTTTCCAGGGATTTGACAAAGTAAGGGAGGAAAGAAGACTTGGAAGCCACGGTAAGAACTCAAGCAGAAAGGAAGCACACTATAACAATGCAGTAGTGCACTGAGCTGATTTCAGAACAAGGGCTTCTTGTTCTTAGGTGAAAGTTATTTTGACATATTCTTTCTGCCAGGTGACTGAATGGTAATTTTAATGCATCATTTAACACAGTGCAGTCATAGCAGGGAGTTGAGGATCTTACTTTCTACTGTGGAATTTTCACAGATGGCCACTTGGACTTAGAACAAATCCAACCGTTATTTATTGTTTGTTTGGGGTGGGGGTGGGAACCATTTGTTGCTATGTAGAGGAGATGTCAGAATAAAAAGGGGAAAAACATTTTCAAGCACAAAGGATAATGAATGAATTCTTGCTTTTTGCCCATCCCATAAGAAGTTGGAGAGAAACCACTCTTTATCAGATGCATCTCCATAAATTTGACCATATGGAAAAATATTATTGATGGAGAGGAGGAAGGGGAGGGTGATGCTGAGTTTTGTGTAAAAATTCAGTTGAAAAAGTGTGAAGAGGTGGACTGGTATTGTTAAGAGGGAAGGAGCAGATAGCTCAGTCACATGTTTTTTCCCCCCACTCAGACCAAATAGTCTGGTAGTTAGTACAGGAAAACACATCCTGATATTAACAGCTACTTAAACGTTTGAGACTTACTGATGTCTGGAGACAAAACATTGGTAGCAAGAGGTCTAGTGTTGCTTCTGTTCTAGAAAGGATGATGATAACACTGCTGTTGTGCATCTAACAAATCAGGGTGTGGGTTTGTGCGCATGTGTGTGTGTTACAGCACTGGAGGATTGGGCCCTGTATTGTATACAGAATGTATGATTATCTACACACATGTGTATGTGTATATCATATTGTGATGGGGCATTCACTCCATACTAGCATATAGGCAAGAGAGGACAACTAGCCATAGGCTGCACCTGAAGGGGAGCTAGGATGCAATGAGGCTTAACTGGGGATGAAGCTACCCTGGGCAGAAACAGGCAGGATTTCTATAAAGCTAGGGAGTTGGCAACAGGGAGAGGAGGACAGATCTGCAGTCATGGTCCCTGATACAAGGAGGTGGGGCATATAGGATCTTGAAATATGAGTGTAGGAAGCAGTCCAGAGAAGGAGTAGTAAGGATTGGGAGAGTAAAGACCTGAGCTGCTGGGTTGAGGGTTCATGGAGTGAAACTAGGGTTGCCAGGTGCCCGGTTTTCGACTGGAAAGTCTGATCAAAAAGGGGACCTGATTGTGTCTGGTCAGCTCTACTGACCAGGCACCCAAAGTCTGGTTTCTGTGGGTTGGGGAGACAGGAAGGCACTGGATCATCACCTGTGCCAGCCCCTACTCAGCTAGGGCTGCCTCCTACCTGCATCGGGTGGCTGCAGCTCCCAGCCGCAGCAAAGGAGGCAAGTCCCTCCTGACCTGGGGTGGAGGGTGGGAGTGGAAAAGCAGCAAGTGGGGAGGGAACAGGAGAAAGAGAGTGGACCAGTTTACTAAACTGCAGTAAAATGGTTACAACTCAGACTAAGGAAACATTTAAAACCCATCAGCAGGACAGCTTGTGAATGACTGAGGCTTGTCTTAATCCTTTTCTAAGTGGCTGCTTCTAAGAGATGTCCCCAGTTGCAGATTCCCAGGCCAATGTCAGTTTCTGCCCCAGTTCATAGAAATACTGCATTTCTGATTAAAAGCTTAAGAACTGAAAAATCAACATTTTGCAGGTTTTTTCCCAAGTGGCCTGCATTTTTTGCAAGTTTCCTTCAGCAAGCGAACAAGGCAAAATGACCATGAGCTAAATAATCTTAGATCATGGGGCCCATAAGGGCAATCTGGGTCATGCAGTACTTGTACCAAAGACTCTACGTGCTTCTTTTCATGTACTGTGCTTACTCAACCTTGATTTGAGGGTCTCTGAGGAATGCATTTGAGTCACGACCACTTCATAAGGCAATCTGTCCCACGCATTGATCTACTATCAGAAAGTTTTCCTTTATATATTTGTACTGTGGTAGCGCCTAAGAGTACCAGTCAGGGACCAGGACCCCATTGTGATAGGCACGGTACAAACTCCAGTTAACTTTTTTGAAATTCTCACTAGATAATCCCCATCCCTTTCCCATATCCCTTCTACTCCTGCCTATTCCCTTCTCAAATCTTCCTCTGTTTATTCCTTTTTCTACAGATACACAAACAGTCTTCAGCCCACTGATAGTTACTTGACCCAAGTGAAAGCAGGACATCTTGGGCAACCCTGTCATCCCATCTGACTTTTCCCTCTCCCTTATTTCTCCTTAGCACTGTTTCTCTTAACCCTGTTTCTCTTAACTCTCTTCCTCTCCTCGCTTTTACCCTAACTCTGTCCCTCTTATTCTTTTCTCTCCTTCTTATGTCACTTGCATATATATACTGATCTAATAATTCAATTGATTTCAGTGGGAGTCTCTCTGAGTAAGGACCAAATTCTGCCCTCCATTACACTGAAGTCATTGCAGTTACTCTGGATTTCCCTTGGTGTAAATGAAGGCAGAGTTTGACCCTGAATGAGTACTGCAGAATGTGGTTCTACAGTAGGGGCAGCTGAGCTAACTATCTGTCGACTAACTGTGCTAGGTCATTCCTCAACCTCTCCCCCCACCATTTTGTTCTTTGAAATTTCATTTTTGGCAATCTTGAGAAAATAGCATGTGTACACACAAAGTCATTGCCCCACTTGCTATGGTGTTACTAATAAATACATGTTTAAAATATTAAGCATTTGAGTTATACAGCCTGACTTGACCCAGAGTGGAAAGGTGGGTGAAGTAATATCTTTTTGGACCAACTTCCGTTGGTGAAAGAGACAAGCGTTTGAGCTACAGAGCGCTCTTCTTCAACTGTGGAACCAACATAGCTACAACAATGTTATTGATCAAGAGCCTATTTCTGTCTGATACTTGCTTACTGCATGTTATATGTTGGTAGGCCAAAGTGGCTTCAGTCATCCAAGCAGAATAACAACTCTCCAACACATGCATTGACCATGGAACTGTACAGTTATTAGGAAATGTAAGTTGCAAAGCAAGCAGTAACCTCAGCACAGTTGCTGTGTATTAGTGCTCTGCCTGTTCAATAGGGTTGGGTGAAATGATTTAGTTAAAATAAAGTTTTGATCTATAGCTCGTTTCTACAACTGAACATTTTTGTGGTTTAGGAAAGTTTCATACAAAAACTCCTCCTCTCCTCTGTCCACAGACAACTTACCTCTCAGAGAGAGAGAAAGAGAGATGTCCTAATATAGCCCCTAGAAAAATCTTCCCACTGTCTTTCTGTTCCCTAACCTTCTCTTCCGCCTTGTAGTATCAGATTTTTTTTTTTCAGGATCAAGTTTGGTAGTTTGCTATCTCTTGCAGTATTGGAAGCTCTCATTTAGGGATGACCAGGAAGTCCATTCCCCCATTCCTGCTTTGGTAATCTGTGCTTTCAGGGTAGCTGGCTGAGTGATCAGCTTTTCACTGACTCCCTAAGTGTCAGATTTTTATGGTGAATTGAAGCCTGCTCCCCTGCACTAATGAAGAAACCAGGAACCTGTCTGGTGGCTCCCATTGAGCTCTTCTTTTTTTTTTTCCACTCTGGAATTTGTCTCAGAAGTACTGAAAGACTCAGTCATCTCACTGGAATATAGTATTTTTATTTTTTTTTAAAGTTTTGGGGGCATCCTGTCATCATACTTACACCTGAGCTCCAAGTCTTATGCGGTGTGTCTACTATCAGTCTCAAATTGTGGGTGCCGTGGTAAGCTTCATAGTGCTTATATTTCTATTCTTCATACAAACAAATGTGGATGCCTCTCTAAAGCCATTCAGTTGGTCTAAGGCTCATGGTACTATATACAACTCTGTTCCTCTAAGCCTCCCTTCTCCAAATGCATGTCTAGTGCAGTTGATTCTTATAGTAGCAAAGGGAAAATATTAATGAGCTAGATCCTCATGTGCTGTCCCTTGTCATAATGGAGTCACAGGCAGTTTGCCTTGTACATCTAAACTGTTTATGACAGTGGTGGGCAACCTGCGGCCCGTGGGTGGCCAGTTAGGGTAATCTGCTGGCAGGCTGTGAGACAGTTTGTTTACATTGCCCGTCCACAGGCGTGGCCGCCTTCAGCTCCCAGTGGCCGCAGTTCGCTGTTCCTGGCCAATGGGAGCTGTGGGAAGCGGGGGACAGTCAGTGTAAACAAACTGTGTCGCAGCCTGCCAGTGGATTACCCTCACGGGCCACAGGTTGCCCACCACTGGTTTATGATGTGTTGTTCAAAGGCTACCAATTATGATGTGGGCATCTGGCAATTGGGAACTTGTCTGAGACTAACCATTTCATATATAAGTCCCTGAACTGCTGTTTGGGTTTGTCAACACCATGATAAACCCATAAGGCACCACATCTCAGAACCAGGGTCAGCTGACTCTGGCTGCAGGCTAAAATAGCAGTATATGTTTTTGCTCAGTCTGGAGCCTGAAGCTCTATTCTGCAATTGTATAGCCCTGCAAGCTTGCATCTGCTGACCTGGGCCTACTGGTGGTCTCTTATTGCAATGTAGGCATACCCTTTGCCACTAACTGACTTGGATTGTGTTTGAAAACTAGTAACTCTGAGGTGAAAGGCTCTGCAGCCCCTGAATCTTCTGTACAATTTGGAAAATTATGAACCCAACTGAATTTCAAACAATCTTTCAGGAAATGGCCAAAACCAGAACTGATCTTCCAATGTAACAGCTGGGTTCATTCTGTTTGAATGAGGTTCTGCAGGCAAGGTCATGTAAAGTGCCTGTAAAGAAATACTCTGCTTATAAATATGTTTTACTTTTCTTATCTTTTATTGATTTCTGCTGCTTTGTCATTACCAATTAATAAATAAAAGAAAAAAAGCCTCAATGAAGCTTAATTTTAAAATATCTGGACCCTAATATAAAACTAAGGTCTAGACAAAAATCACCACTATTCACTGAGAAGGAAACAAAACAAGCTTTGTGACTGAGGAGACGTCTGCCAGCTGGTTCTGCTTTTCAGTATGGTATTTTATTTCACAATAATTACAATAATTGCATGAGTAAGGACTGGGACTACTCAGATGCTTAATGTTAGGTACCTGCTTAAGTACCTGGCTGAATAAGGGCTTGAGAGCCTGATCCTGCATTTTGTCAGTTCCCAAAACTTCCACTTGCATTAATGAGAGTGTGTGTGTTAGGAATGCACAATCTGTCCTTGAGTAAAGACTACATAGGATTTGACCCTAAAAAAAGTACAAAAAGTAGACGTACGTATTCTGCAGTTAGATTTGTCTTGAAGTTACATACCCAGACTTATTTGGAACTGGCAATTCAAAAGAGGATTATATCTGGAAATCCACTTTTAAATATCTGATATTTTTCTTTTTGAAAGGTCAAAACCCAGGTTAACAGATACAAATGGTATGGGTGGCTCTTGATAACATATACAGTGTTATAATGGTTAGAGACTTTGCAGCTGAAGGTCTGACTGTGTGCATTCAACAAGACTCTTCCACAATGACATAATTGAAGGGGTTTGAAGAATACAAATTAATGGTTAAATCTCAGTATATAAATAGCTCTAGCAGAGTATTAACATATGCTCTGGTTGAACTTGGACAGCAAAGCCAACAATTTTCTTGAGTCAGATGTAGCAATGAGAAGAATGGGAGGAGTCAGAATTTCCTTTATCTTTCACACAGCTTTTTATAAAAACCAACTGCAGTTCATCAAAGGATTTTTGGAGTCACTCAGCTAACTTCAAAATAGAATAACAAATTTAAGTACAAAACTGTCAAATATAATAAAAATAAATAAATATGAAACAGGAAGCCATCCTCTTGCTAAGTTGCAGAGGTGGGATCTGACTCTGCGCTTCGAAGACAGGTCAGGATGTACTACTGTGAGCAAGACAAACCCTATTAATAATACTAATTCGTAACCTTTCTTTTCCTCCCAGCTATGACCACTATTAAGATACTTAAGTGGTAGCAAGTGGTCAGTTATGACATTGGTCATACAGAACCAGAGTGACCATGCAACACGATGCATGCAAATGGACCCTTATACTTTCCACTGTACCACTGACAGCCTGGAAAAAGGATAATTAACTCAATGAAAACACTGTCGTAGTGCAAGAGATCAGATCACTGACTCTCGGTGAAATACTTCTCTCCCCATCCATATTTATATTTTATTGGTATATTACTTTGCACATATACAATATCACTGTTCATCTTGGGGCAGATCATCAACTGGTGTACAATGTTGTAGCTCCATTGATTTCAATGGCGCTATGACAATTCACACCAGCTTAGGAACTTTTCCCTCCCTCCAGCCCCCTGCATCTCAAAGTACTTTAGTCACTTTCTAAGTATTGTTCCCACTTCAGATGGTGAAATTGAACCACAGAGCGGTTAGGGCTCAGTACTCCAAGTTATTTTCTAATTTGAGTGTCAATTTTTGGGTGTTCAGTTTGATACTGAAAAATTGATGCACCCAAAATTAATGAATATTTTTAAAGGTGCGGGCCCACGTCTAATTCTCATTCAAGGTCAAGCAGTTCAACCAATGGCAGAGAAGTAATGAACCCAGGCTTCTTGTCACTTGTAACCACACTGCTTCCCAGTAATTTACTAGCATGGTGGGATAAAAAAGTTGGTTTAAAAAATAGTCAGACTTTTTTTTGCAGGAAAACTAGTTTTCTTGACCAAAATGAAAATTTGAGGTTTTGGTGTTTTTCCAATAAAACCTAATTATTTTTAGTATATTTTGTTTTTATGAAGTGAACATTTTTGCCAACAAAAAAAACCCTTTGATTTTGGTATTTCATTGAAAAACTGATTTATTTTTTGTAAGCAGGGCCAGCTCCAGGCACCAGCTTCTCAAGCAGGTGCTTGGGGTGGCCGCTCCGGAGAGGGGCGGCACGTCCAGGTATTTGGCGGCAATTTGGTTGACGGTCCCTCACTCCGCCTGGGATCGAAGGACCTCCTGCCGAATTGCCGCCGCAGATCGTGATCGCGGCTTTTTTTGTTTGTTTGTTTTGTTTTGGCTGCTTGGGGCAGCCAAAAGCCTGGAGCCGGCCCTGTTTGTAAGTAATTTTGGAAAACTTGCAATTTTCAATGGTCCATAGTGATAACTTATTCATCCAAGATTTTTTCTCATAGCACATGTGCTGTTTTCTACTTCTGCACTAAAAATAAGTGTGTAATAAGTGTGTTTCTCTTTATGGTTGCATGAAATGTGCCCTTTTTGTCATTACTTTCCAAGGACTTTTCAAAAATATTACCATAAGATTATTATCCTACTTATGGATATTCCACGCATACCCACTTTGCCACAAGGTACTCCAGGTTGCCTTTTTCCACAATGTCACTTATCTCTGCTTGCTAATATTGAATAGTTGCTGTTTTGTCAATCAGTATTGTCTGATAGGGTAATTCCACTTCCAGGTGTAGTGCTTTTACTGTACTATTGGACCTATTGTCATGAAAAAATATAGATGGGCCTTAACCACACTTTAGAGTAGAATTTCCTTAGAATTCAGGGGGGCCTGTGTCAAAAGCCTTACTAAAATCAAGATATCGCATCTACTGCTCCCCGCACCCCCATCCACCAGGCCAATAACCTTGTCAAAGAAGGAAATAAGTTTGGTTTGGCATAACATATATCTGAAAGACTTCAACAGTACTTCGTATAATATATAAAAACATTAATTTCAAATGCAAAACCCAGGCATAGCCCAAGTAAAAATAATAGAGCTTACCGAGAGCTTCCTCTTTAAAAGAGAAGAGCCTTTCAAAGTCAAAGCCCTCTGAGAGAGAAAAAGATATAGAAGAGAGAATAGAATTGAAAGCATTTTGCTGAATTCTGTAAGTGTAATTCTTCTTTTGCTTTACAAATGCTTCAGCTAGCTGAATTACAGCACTAGAAGGAGTGGATGAAAGTCCTTATCATTCCAAAGCATATATTCTTGTAGTAAATTGTGCATCTGGCCTCTGACCTACAGCAGTTCATCTTTTCCCAACTACCTCTCACTGCTGTTGCATTATTTCCTATAACAGACATTATACTGCATATTTCCCTACATATATTTTCTATTTTTGGCAAGGCTTTCATTAGGTAGTTCTGTATGATTCAAAATGCTACCTTTTATCACAATAGATGATATTGTAAATGTCCCCAATTAAATCTGTAGCAAAACAAACAAACAAAAAAAAACCCAGTTAACATTATTTTACTTGTTCTATGTAAAAGTAATTTAGAAAGACGTGAATATTTTTTAATATTTATGCACCCACATAGTGCTTCTATGAAAACATGTAAATTGTTTGTTCTTTGTGGTTAACTTAATTGAGGACGGTGGAAATTTAAATTCTTTGCCAAGAGAAAAGATTTACGCTATGTAACACTAACATAATGCTCATCATATGCCTGCTTCCAGGAGACAGAAATAGGTGAGATGAAAGTCAGAACTATGCGTTTATAAAGTACAAGTCCCATCAGAAACATCAGCTGCTCATTTGTTAAGAATTTTTCTGTTCTATTTATAAAAAATATCTTCTGAAGTGAATATTTTTCACGTATGAAGCCCTTGTAATTTATATGAATTTGAAAATTCATGCTCTGTATGGAATGAAGTAATTCTGAGAGTTATGGAACTGGAATTCTCTAGTACAGTAATCTGGGATATTTTAATGTTAAAAAAAATCATAAACTGAAAGAAATCAGTTTGTACATGTAGTATTTTTGGAGTGCATCTTCTGATTGTGAAAGAATGAGGACTGTAAGTTCAAAGTTTTGCACTTACGCATATTTATGTTGATGCAGAGACAAAGTTTAATTAATTTAATGTTTTGAATGGTATTTTGACATGTTTGCCACTTTTGTTTTTGTTGAAAGTAGCCTATGGGTCAGTGAAGTGAAATGAAGTAATCTAAAGGATTTACGGTGTACAACTTAAATTTTAAATTAATACTACTTTCTTAGCGTAATTAGTGTTGCTTCTATAATCCAGTCACTTAATAGCTGAGAATTATCATACACTACAAACCTAGGGTAGTGGTGGTTGGTAACCCTTTTCTGAGGGGCGAAGGAGGCACCCATCTGTTGGCCTGACATGGCATCCTGGGAGGTATGCTGCCTGCCAGGGGCCTGTATCTGAGATGCTACAGAGGGATTGTCAAGGATCATCTGGCCCTCTGACTACTACCCCATGCTACTCATCCATGTGGGCACTAATGATACTGTGAGGTATGACCCTGATTAGATCAGAAATGACTACAGGGCTCTGGGAGTAGGGGTGAAGGAGTTGGGGGCACAGGTGGTGTTCTCTTCCATCCTTCCAGTCAAGGAAAGGGGCACCATGACAGTGTTTTCATTGAGTTTATTATCATGTATGTGGAACAGTGGAGAGTATAAGGATTCATTTGCATGCATCATGTTGAATGGTCACTCAGGTTCTGTATGACCAATGTCATAACTGATCACTTCCTACCACTTAAGTATCTTGACATTGGTAATAACTGGGAGGAAAAGAAAGGTTGCAAATTTGTATCATTACAGACCAGTCAGTTTAACTTCAGTGCCCAGAAAGATAATGGAGCAAATAATTAATTAATTTGCAAACACTTAGAACATAAAGTGGTAAGTAACAGTCAGCATGGATTTGTCAAGAACAAATCATGTCAAACCAGCCTAGTAGCTTTCTTTGACAGGCTAACAAGCCCTGTGGATTGGGGAGAGGGAAGTGGTAGATGTTGTATATCTTGACTTTAGTAAGACTTTTGACACTGTCTCGCATGACCTTCTCATAAACAAACTAGGGAAATACAACCTAGATAGAGCTACTATAAGGTAGGTGCATAACTGGTTGGAAAACTGTTCCCAGAGAGTAATCATCAATGTTTCACAGACAGGGTGGAAGGGCATATTGAGTGAGGTCCCGTAGGGATCATTTCTGGGTCTGGTTCTGTTTAATATCTTCATCAATGATTTAGATAATGGCATAGAAAGTACGCATATAAAGTTTGCAGAGGATAACAAGCTGGGAGGAGTTGCAAGTGCTTTGGAGAATAGGATTAAAATTCAAAATGATCTGGACAAACTGGAGAAATGATCTGAAGTAAATAGGATGAAATTCAGTAAAGACAAATGCAAAGTACTCCATTTAGTAAGGAACAATCAGTTGCACACATGCCAAATGGGAAATGACTGCCTAGGAAGGGATCTGGGGGTCATAGTGGATCACAAGCTAAATATGAGTCAATAGTGTAACACTATTGCAAAAAAAGCAAACATCATTCTGGGATGTATTAGCAGGAGTATTGTAAGCAAGACATGAGAAGTAATTCTTCCCCTTTACTTCATGCTGATTAGGCCTCAACTGTAGTATTTTGTCCAGTTCTGGGCACCACATTTTGGGAAAGATGTGGACAAACTGGAGAAAGTCCAGAGAAGAGCAACAAAAATGATTAAAGGTCTAGAACACATGACCTATGAAGGAAGATTGAAAAAATTGTGTTTGTTTAGTCTGGAGAAGAGAAGACTGAGAGGGGACAGAACAGTTTTCAAGTACATAACAGGTAGCACAAGAAAAAATATGGGCTTTTTAGCAGGTGCGCAAAGTTAAAAAAAATCCAGGCTATGACAGACCAAGGGAGTGACTGAGTTTCACGTGCAAAGGCCCTTCATTGAGAATGCCCTGGACATTTCCATTGCAAGAAGATTGAGTAATGTCATCAGGACAGTTTACATTTCAGACCCAGGCCTAAAACCTACTGACTGGGAGAAGGGTATAGAAATCTAAGGACTCAGATACTTCTAGAATTGCCTCTCCACAATCTTTTCAACTAGTTTCTGTCCCCTCTAAAACACAGATTGGACACTGGTTAATATAAGGTGCAATATCAAGGTTCATTTACAAGACCGTAGCATCCTTAGAATAACAACCCCCCTTCTCCCCTTCCTTGAGGGAGTTATTCATAATATTGACCAACAACAAACCCTGGCCTTCAACATCTGGAAAGGATGTAGATTCAATTTATAGCTTATAGCTCAGAACACCTCCAGTATCCCATTGCATCAGTGAGTAACCCTAGCTGAAACTGAAGTAGAGAAGATTTATTTAGCATGTGTGTCCTGGAGATAATTGTCTTGTCACCATGGAAACAGAGGAAAACGGACAGGTCAGGTCAGATCTCAGTGATTTTGAATCTGTAAAAAAAACATGCTTCATCATAGCAACAAACTTTAGTTGGTAACTGATAGACAGAAACTCAGATTAACCAGACTGCCCACTAGCCAGAATACTGTCACCATGTGAGACTTTGCAGATACTACTGAGGTGGCAAAAAAAATCTGCCTTTGCCTCCTGTACAGCCATGACATAACTTATAAAATTCTTTGTCACCATTTGTCTGATACCTCACGAGATTTCTGCCAATGGAGCTCAGGATATTGATTTTCCTGGCTTTACTCACCTCAGGTCTTCTGTATAAACCATGATGATGTATGAGAGGGAAGTGAGGTGAGAGGACATTTCAGGGCCATTGTACATTAATTATGATTATTCATATTACTAAGAGCAGTCAAATGCTGTGGCAGATCACAGGCTCTGTTGCCTGCTGAGGGTGGACTATCAGAAGGGATTTATTTTCCCCAATAAGAAAGTTGTGTTTTACTCTCACACCTACAGAGACAGTGGACAGTCCACTGCAACAGAGTAGTTGCTTCCTCTTCATCCTCCAGTCCGTCTCATACACAATGTCCAGAATACAACCACCTATAGTTGTTTACACTCCAAGATGGGGTGTAATTCCCAGGTTGAGGAGGCATACCTACATACCTCTGATGAAAAGAGTGTGTTGAAAATGCAGCATAGCCATGGCCATGCAAGTAGCAGGAGGGCTAGCATAGTGGATGGCTAGCCCCCTCCTTCTGCTTGTGCCACTGTGGCTATGCTCAGTTTTAGCACACTAGATCTATCTGAGCTAGCGCGGTATGTCTGCTTTAGGTGAGCATTACACCCCCAGCTCCAAATGTAGACATACCCTAAGTGAGTTGGAAAAAACAAAACACGCTAAAACAATCTTACGGTTGTCATGGCAGCCATGAGACATTAAGCAGAAAAATTGTGTGTGTGTGTGCATTGACAGCATCAGCACTTCCACAGTGAAGAGCCTTCTCACCCCAATTTGGGTTTTGGTACTGTAGTGGAATAATCTGTGTCCCAGATTAGACTCATGTAGCTGTGCAAAGGGGATTTTGTGAGAGTAAGGATCTAGCCCCAAATGTCCATATGTCAAAACATACAACCACAACTGGCACTAATAGATATTGTATTGGCAAGCTGAGCAGAATGGGCCCTGGAGCCTGAACTCCCTTCTTATTTTTACCTCGAGTGCTCACCTCTAAAAAGGAGACAAATTGGCAGGATCGTCTGGCGAAACTTGCACTACTACTGCTTGTGCTGTACCTGTTCTGTATGTATAAATCACAACAGGTACAATCCAACACCTTTTACAACCACTAAATTTCGGACAGAAAGAAGCATTGGGAATTGTGTAAGCCTTTTGGAGTAGGCTTTTTTCTGTACAAACTGTAGATCACATTCCTTTAGCACAAGTTCTAACTCTATAAATTATCATCATCATCATCATCAAAAAAACTGGAATTACATTCATATAGTCCAGAAGGCACACAATCAGTTTTAAACTGATTATCAAACATTTATTTATTACTAGCATATATAAAACAGTTACATCACCTTTATTTAAATGAAAGCCATCTTTGGGATGAAATGGAGCCATTTTAAGAATGTACAGAAAGACTACACAACCATTTATGAGAAGAAGTGAAGAATGCTATATCCATTTGACATGAAATCTGCAGGAAATCAGAATGTAATCCACAATATTGGAATCTGGCCAGGAACAAAACAAAGACTTGTACAAATAATGCCTTGGGATTGTTCATATCACAAGTAGTTAGGACCCTGGTTTTGCATATCCTCAAAGATGGTTTGAAAGATTCAGTGGAAGTTTCACAGATCAGAGTGCATTAATTCTTGGCTAATTCAGCCTAATCTCGACATTGAAATGATAACACACTCCAAAAATGACGTGTCCACTGATTTAATTTTAAATGCCACAATGTATTTCTAGGTAGTGATTTTCAAACAAACAAAATGAGCTGTAAATGGAAATGGAAAAATTGGTCATCTCAGGTTTGCCTTGGTTCCATGCATATAATTGCATGATGAAGCTTACACTTAAATGCTGGTTTTATCAAAATCAATCCAACTAGGGATTAAAATAATGAACCATTTTGAATATAATGCATAAAAAGATCATCAATCTCATTTTGAGAAACTGCTGTGCATCACCACTATCCTGTGCCATCCATGTTCTTCTCACGTTGTCCTCTTCTGCGGAGCTTATTGCTCTTTCACAAATATCAATTCAGCCAGCCTACTATCTTTCCAGTATTGGCCAGCCATAGTCATCATTTGAATTCATAAGATGCAGATCTGAAACATTGAGCCTCTTCCAAATCCTGATAGCTAACTCATTTATCGTATGTTTTCCAGATCAATACTGCAGCTTGATTTGGAAAGGTTCATCTTTACTTCACTTTTCTTCACCCTACAACAATGAAATGTTATGGGTTATTTATGACATAGGTGAACACCTTGAAACTGTCAATTGTTTCAAAAATTTGAAACAGTTGAAGGCTGAGTAGGCCTGTAAGAGGTTTTGAATGTCAAAATAAATAAGCGCACTCATCGCTAGTAGCTCACACAATAAAGCATCTTTTAAAATTGATATGCTTTTATATATATAGCCCAAAGCACTACAATCATTGTGCCATTGGCTTTTCCCTTGTATTAATGCTGAGGAGTACAGGATGTCAGCAAGAAGGGATCTTGTTCTTCACTCCATGCTGATTCATGCCAGGTCACTGGTTATAGTTATTGCCATCTGTGATTTGCTCAAGAATGAGACCCCAACTCTGCATGTATAATTGGGGCCTGGCTGAATGACACTGCCGATTTACTGTTGGAACAGTTGTCTTTAGTCAGGTTTTAATTCAGCATGAGGCAAGGGGAGATCAGGAAGGCAGTGAGGCAACAGATTGCAAATATACAAGGTCGCCTAGCCCAGAGCTAGATCTGATTGTATCCACCTGGTGTGGGAGTCCCTGGGCAAGACTGAGGCTATTTCTACATGAGAGAGCTTACAGTGGCACAGCTGCACCTCTGTAATGCTGCTAGTACAGATGCTATAAGCTGATGGGAGAGAGCTCTCCCATCGACTTAATTACTCCAGTCCCAGCTAGAGGCAGTAGCTATGTCGACTGGAGAAACTCTCCCACCCATATTGTGCTGTCCACACAGGCAATTATGTTGGTGTAACTTAAGTTGCTCGGGGAGTGGCTTATTGACACGCAAGGGGACATAAGTTCTACCAACTTAAGTTGTAGTGTGTACATAGCCTGAGATAAGTCTAGCATTGGTGTATGAATCATTCCATAGAACTACTAGAGCCCTAGATGGAATCACCCCAAACACTCCCACTTGATCTCACACGTAATATTGCTCTCCTCTTGAAGAAGTTCAAATTATGATCCAGTGGCCTTCCAGAGTCACAGACAAATCCTCAGGGGCCCTCCTAAGTACCAACTGTGGAGGTCTCATATTTTGTATTTTTAGACTGTAAGCTGCCTGACAAAGAGCCTGTGACAAGCACACTGTTGGCACTTAATGAATGATAAGTAATAATGGAAGTTTTTCTGAAGCTGTTTTCCACTAAATTATTTTTTGAGGTAACAAACTTTTGCAGTTCTGTACAACTAGGCTCATACTGTAATTATTTTTCAATATTGTATTTAACATGGCAATAATGGAGCTTGCAGCCCTCTGGTAGAGTGCAAAAAATAATTGGTTAAAACATTTAAACACTTCCCACAATCAATCAGTTTTTCATTCTGTAAACAAACAAACTGGAAATCTACTCATGTGATTAATTTTCTGTAAAAGCTGTAAGAGCACAATCAACCCCAAAGGAGTCTTCTGCTGCAGCAAAATTCATGTAGTTACTAAAAGACAGATTTCTAAGAAAATGCCCTTCAGTAGTCAATTGTAAGAGATGGACAATTAGGAAATCTGTTTGTTCCTTTAAAGTGCCTATTGTGGAAGAGACCTAGTAACTGCTTTTAAAATAGTAAAAATAAACTATTTTTTCTACAAACTTAATCCCTTGCACTTTTGCTGGATTTGAAATATCAAGAAAGTACAGTGAAAAAAAAAGAATCCATTTTAACAAGTGACTTCCTTTCAGTTTTACATACCAACACTGAATGCCAGAAACCAAACCAAAAAGCTAACAAACTAGTAACTTTCCTCTGGAGTGTTCATATTTATTTAAACCACAAGTCACTGCCAATTTATTTTAGGAATCTGAGTCCTTGCTACACAAAGAAAATGCAGAGTTAAGTCTGAAACTCTTTTCTTACTTAATTCACCAATTTTTCTATTGATAAGCAGTAGATACTGTGGCACATGTGAGCTAGGTTTTGTATAAGCCTGGCAGGTAAAGGGTAAGAACACTCAGAGTGTTGTGGGAGCCTGCTTCAGTGATTTGCAGGGTGAACAGGTTTTTGTTGTTGTTGTTTGTTTTTTAAAAAGTCTAGTTTCCTAGAAGCCAGAGCAATTGAATTGCAACTTGCAGTTATCGAACTTAATCCTTCAAGGTTTGTCTTGCATTGAAGCCAGCAGAAGAGGATGGTTGTCAACACCTTGCAGAATTGATGCCATAGTATTTAGAGATAAGACCTGGATGAATACTATGAAGAGTAACCTTCAAAAGTTTGTGTATCTAAAACTAGTGAATACAATTACATCAAATTCCCACACTCCTTATAGTCACTGTTCAGGGATGTTTAGATAGATGCTTAAATCTGAAAATGCTTCATTCTGAAGACCACTAGCAAGATCTGATCATACCACTGATGCTTCATTTTCCATAATCTGAACACCAGTGGGATAAAGAATAACGGCAGACACTAAATATCTGCCATGGGTGTGGTGATGAAGTTCAACAACTGAACTCATCTTTCCTTGATAAATGATGGGCACTACAGATTTTATAATAAAATTATTCATTTTCCATAACATGCCTTGTAATGTTTTGTTTGACATGAAGCTGTACAATGACGATGAAGGTTTTATATTGTTGCTTTCCAAATGTTTTCTCATTAGACAGGGCTTTGTCTTTCTCCCAGCTTGTTTTAATCACAGTTAGAGTATTATAAACTATTATACAGTTTAACTGAAATGAAGTACTTTAGATTAGGAATGAAATTTAATTATTTCATCTTAAATATACCAGAAAATTAGCACTCTAATTTTACAAAGATTGCTTTTCTTAAAGATTAACAATGAAACCAAATTACCAGGAGAGAGAGAGAGCTGTGCAGAATAACTACTTCATGTGTATTTTCTGGAAAGATGAATTACCTCTGGGATATTCTGCCTGCTTTGGATAAAGTTCTTGAAGAGAACCATATTATACAGAGCAATCAATGGATAATTTGATAAACTCTGTCTCTTATAACAACAAAATAAAGTGAGCTGATTTGGTTTCTAATAAGGTGATTTCTCTCCTGGAAAATTAATTGTTTTTAATCATAGTGAAAAGGGATGAATTCTTGAAAAAAATCCAGAATTTATACATGTTGTTCTGTTTGTCCAGCTACAGATTTTTGCTTTCTTATAACTCAAAAATAGCTTTAATTTTTTTCATGCAGTTAGTATCAATGTGAACTAGAAACATTTGTATTAAAAAACCCCCAAACAATTGAAGAATGGTCATCCCACTAAAGTTTTGAAAAATCATTTGATACCTGTATGATGCTATTTTCTGTTTCCTTAACTATTTTATTTAGCTCCAGATTGTGGGCTGAGCTGCATACTTGTGCAATTGCTAATTGAGGACTAAGTACAGTTCCTGTGTTCTTCCTCAGCCTCCCCAGACCTGGGGTCTCACCATGCAGGATTAGTCAGGTAATGTAGTGGCGGGTAGAGAGAAAGAAGGAAGTGGGCCAAATCTTGTGCAAGTCAGCTCAGTTCAACTTGTGCAGGTAGGGAGGGCAGTAATTTTGCTACTGGTTTAGCCAACACTATGTTTTATCATAGGGATTGGCTCTGGGTGTGGGTGGATTAGTGAAATTGTGGTTAAAAAAAGTGTGATGACTTTAAATGGGTAAAGTTTCTAATGATATTTTAACATTAGTTTAGGAAGTTTAGAGCAGCTTATCTATTTAGTCATGATGGAGCTATTTCTAATCCACTAGCATTTTCTTTTAAAACCCTTCCAGTCATCAAGATAAGTGACATTTTCACTGTATTATCAGAACCTTTATTGTAGCTAATTGGCACATCATAATTAGGAAATAATTAGTTTATAGGTCCACATTGGAAATGCTTGATCTCTCTGCAAGGAAAATCTTCATAGTGGCCATAGCCTGAGACCCTTCCTCAGTCCTTACAGGCAATGCCCAATGGAGTTCATGGGGCAGGTTCAAGGCCTCTACATTCCCAGAGGAGAAATGTGGTTGTAGTCTGCATACCATTCTATGTAAGGCCAGCTCTATTTGACAGTACAGGGACAGGACAATAGCTTCATCATCACTTCTTTTCTTTCCCCTGCCTGTATCTTTGGAGGAAATTAGTACAGCTGTCTGTCCTACTTTAAATCAGTTCTTCTAATCTGCTCTCAAAGCAGTCCTTGTGTGCCTTACTGCCCACTCCCCTCACCACTTGTGCATCTTTGCAGTATTGGACACAGTACTAATTAGGCCAGATCCAAAGAACATGACACTTTCAAACAGACAGCAGTGTAAATAAACAAGTGCTTCCTCCTATCTTAGCAAATTGCTATTTTTGCCTCTGTACTGAAAACAATTATCTATATTTGCAGCAGAAAATGTTCCGTGTGCAGTAGTAGCCTATATACATCCTGGCAACACAGGGAAAAAAGTTTTCTTTATCTTGACACCTCTTGTAATGAAAATATCCTGTAATTAACAAAACACAATCTAGAAATGTGTGGGCAATTAAAATAGTTGAACTTCCTTACAGGCCAGAATGTTTTCATAAGGGCCATCAAAACAAAGATTTATCTCTTGTTTTTAAGCCTGCTTCAGTCTTCATTTTTGTATCTAACAAGAGTATATTTAGACTGTCAAGCTCAAACTTATTTAACTTCATTAGTTGGTGTATGTGAAATCTCCCATTTTACCTTGCTTTGTACATAAATGTCTGAAAAAATAAGGTGCAAAAATCTATTTTTCACTAAAGTAGTATTTAGTACACAAGCAAAATGCAGGATCGTGATGCTGTCAACAAATATTTGACAAGACGTAAAAACTATTCGATACATATCATTTTATTGCTATGTACAATGCTAATCTGAAATAAAGTGTTACTGACAGTTTGTTTAGAAGCAATCACAATTTGTAAAACTTTGATCAGTAAAATGGACAAGGTTTTTGGAGGCTTTTTCTGTTTTAGATTGCTGCCTCAATAAAGGGATACTATACATCTGATTAAGCATTTTTGCTGTAGCAGGAATTATCTAGCTAATATCTTGCTGCATCATCTTGACATCCACCCATACACAATCAGGGAGAAAGGTAACATTCTACAGTCAACAGAGCGGAGAAAGGTGCTTTTGGAGGCACGCAGCCCTGGCCTCTTTTGCATATCCCAGTGGAACAGAGAAAGAACAATCTTTTTGCTCATCTAAGCACAAAGATTGCAATTGTACTTTGTCCTTTTACAGGCAGTGCAAGAGATCGGAGGTGCGAAAAGGCTCCTTGGGCAACTCTTCCTCCTCCATCCTCAACTCTACACTCAGAGAAGGGCCAGGTGGAATCTGGATCTGAAAGAACATTCGGGTTATATATTTAGGCTGGCATTTTCAAAGGAACCTAAGGGAGGTAGATGTCCAACTCCCACTGAATTTCAAAGAGGAGATAAGTGCCTAACTCCCTTAGGTTCCTTTGAAAATCCCAGCTTTTAACAACAGTATAAAAATTTATGGTTTATGCAAATGTAAGAGCTATCACCGTTACCACGATCATTTGTCATCTGTAGGTGGTGTCCAGTTTCTGTTCCATTCCAACGTTGTTGCAATGATCCCCTTTTCAAAAATAGTTTGAAACAAGAATTATATTGAAATATTATTGCATGTTTTTATTTCTTTCCCTGCGGAACGTTTACAAATGACGTGAGCCCCTGCAAGGCAATGCTGATTTGATTCACTCTCTGAGCAAAAAGCAAACCTTTAGTGAGGGATTTCATTTCTCTATTAGTTCACTTTTCTCACCCACCTGTCAATCAGAAGATGAGCTGATCCTTTATATTAAGCCTCTTTATTTGTAACTGAATACTTTAAAATATATTCCTTCATGCATTTTGCTTTGGAATAGCCATTTTAGTTTTCCCTGTTATCAAAATGCTGCATATTCAGAGATAAGAGGGTTGATTTTCTGCCTTATTACCATGCCTGAAAATATTTTTGTCATTGTGATAATGTGACTGCAGAGGGTGTGAAGCCAGCAATGATTATTTGCCATTAGAAATGTTTGCTTCTATTATTAAAACACTGCATCAATAGAAACTATGCTATTGGTAATTGGCAATCCTGAATTTGAATTATATGGCTTTGGTACATAATATAAATATTTATGGAGTGACATTTAATTTAGCAAAATAAACTTGTGCCCTGTATATGCATATGTTTAGTTCTATAATCATTAGCCAACAGAACACCTGATTTGACAGTATTGTTGTGTATATAAAACAAATAAAATATTAACTTAGTCCTTAGAATAACAATACTTCATTCTTATTCTGTGATTTTACTCAGTAGATCTCAAAGCACTTTACAAAGGAGGTTAGTGTCATTATCCCTATTTTACAAATGGAGAAGCAGAGGCAAAATGACTTACCCAAGACACACAGCTGGTGAGTGGCACAAGCAGGAATAGAACCTGACCTCTCCAACCATTGCTAAGATACAAAGTGCCATGTTGCATTAGGCCTATGGTCCACCTCACCCAATAGCCTGTCTCTGACAGTGACCAGCAGGAGGTGCTTCTGAAGAAAGTACAAGAAACCCTGCAATAATACGCATTTGTGAGATAATCTGGCCCCAATGAAAGTCTCATTGTGATGGGATGTTCTCACCCCCCACTAGCCTGGAAGGGGTTAATGAGGCTCAGAAGGGGCCAAGTAATCTGCTAGGCCAGACCTGAGGGAGAATTAGGCTTGATGAGCAAGCACTGATTGAGGATGGAGCCCAGCTGCACAGGAGCAGGCAGAGCTAATATAAAGCCAGGAAGTATGCAGCAGAAAAAGGTGAAAGAACATACTCTGAAAGGATTGGTGAGTGTTCAGGGAAAGCAGGGAAGCATTAAAAATATCATTACTTCACTTTTTTTTTATAATACAGGACTGAGTGAGAGGATATAGATTTTTTTGCTTATGTGAAAACTGTGGTAGATGGCAGTTATAGTCTCACATGCTGAGCTTGCTGTGTGATAAAATGACAGGAAAAGAAGGGGTAGAGGGGGAGGATTGCAGTGAAGGAGCTTGCAGTCACTTTCTGGGCTTTGAGAGGGGAAAGGAAGAAACCCAGGATGAGAGTGTGTATGTGTAAGTGGACTGTTGGCCCCTTACTAAAACTCAGTGGGGTTTTTTGGTTGGCTAGCTCCCAGGACCAAAAATAAGGGGAAGGGTGGATGGAAATCAGGACCTTGAGACTGACAATCCCCAGAAACAATAGGGAGAGGCCAGTACTCCAGGTCGGCTTGATTGACAGGCTAACAAGAGGGTCAGGGTAGTCCCGTCCTCTGTGTGAGCTGGAATTGCCTGGGTCAAAGCGGGGCCGAGCCAAGGAGCGAGTGGAAGCCTAAGTTGAGCTGGGGAGCAAAGCCGTGCCAGCCAGAGAGGAGCAGATCTGTGCTGGGAGAAGAGCCACAGCACCAAAAGCCAGAGAAACAGCCCAGGTAGCAGGCCCATGCTAGGAGCAGAGCCACAGAAGCAGCCCACAGAGCAGCCGTGTGCTGGGAGGAGATCTGCAGCAACCAGAGCCAGAGGGGCCAGAAAAGCAGTCCAGGGAGCTGGAGGCAGAGCAGCAGTGCTGAGGCAGAGTGGGGCTGGGGCAATCTCCGGAGCTGGGTGCAGTGAGCAGCTGGGGAGAGTGAGGGGGACCCTGGGCAGCGGGCCCAGTGCAGGGAGATGCCCCCAGCAAAAAAGCCTTGAAGGCCACACTTGGGGGAGAGAGGAAGATTGTAACCCTGACAGGCAGGGACTGATGCTGGGAAGAAGGGTCCTGCCCCCTAGAGCCTGAAGGTGTGTGGCCACCGCCAGAGCAAGTGTCTGACCTGTAGCATAACCAGGGCCTGAGAAGGAGGCCTGGAACATGTGAAGAACAGACTGAAATTCCCTTACATTCCAGAGACTGCTGGTTGTGATAACCCTGCTCTCTGACACAGGGACATGTATTTTCCTTTAATATTTCCCATTTTTTCCTTTTTTTTTTTTTTTTAAAGTGATTGCTGTTTAATAAATTGTACTTGCTTTGAACTACATATAATGATCAGTGGGTCAGGGAAGTGTCCAATGCGGAGAGAGTACCCCAGAGTGGGGACACCTAGCCCCTGTCATAAGTGACCATGGTAAGGTTGGGGGCCAAGCCCCCCAGCAGGGTGGATTTGATTTAAATCAAATTGATTTAAATCACTAGTCAGGAAGACTCTATTTAATCATGGATTTCTACATAAAAGTGCATTCTTGTTGGCTGTTATAACCTTAATACATATCTTCACAACTCAGATGCAGGTTTCATTTTTAGATGGTACACACTATACATTTTAAAAGTGATTTATTTTGAAAACTTTTAAGATTAGTTTTGCAGCTATATCAGAAAATGAATGATTGTGTATTTCATTTATCAAAGCTAATTGAAGCAGATATTTATGAAGTCATTGGGAGGTGAACTATCTCCAATTCAACAGGTTAATCATTAATATTTGGAGGATTTTCTTGCCAGGCTGTATTAGGAGGAGAACGTCACCAGACAGACATTTAAATTGTTTTAGTTAACTAAAACAATGTTATGTATTCTAGATTTTTTTTCTTCAGCAGCAAACATGTAATATTTTAACAAAACAAGCATATGAATTTTTGAATTTTTAGTTAAACATTCAAGTTTTTTAAAATCGGGTTTGTTTTTTGTTAAAATTATTTTAACTAAAATAGTTAGATGAAATATTAAAAAAAACCCCACAAAAATTAAATAGACTATGTCAGCCAGGTCAACATGATAAACTTAAAATATTGGCTTCTGCAGCTAACTCAGTCGTCTTCACCTTCATTTTCCTGTTTGTTCATAATCTGGAAAAAAAAAACAAGCTTTCCTGCTTTTTCAGGTGCCAAACGATTTCTCAATTTGGAATGAATTAGTCTAAAGGAAGAAAATATTCTTTCTACACCAGCAGAAGAAGCTATTGCTGTTAAAAGTGAGATTATCACTTCAATGGTCTCTGAATCCAAGTGCTTAAGTGACTTCCTCCAGTTCACTGGTGTGACTTTCTTTAAAACATCATCAGCAAACGTATATTTCTTGAATGGTTCACCCTTAGCTCCGAAGTTTTATAGTTGGAATTATGGAGGGATGATTGCTGGATGTCCATGTCATAGCCAACTCCTCTTCTTCAGCAGTTAAGGTTTGACCCTGGTACTGAGTTTTGAGAATACTTGCAAGAAAATGAGCTGTAGATAATGGGACAAGCACTGTGTGGTGGTTTTTTTTGAATGCTTGTAATTTAACTGTCATTGCATATTTCTCTTTTTAAGGTCTTACTCAGTTCCTTCCAAATTTCAACAGCGTCAGCAATAAAACAGCTATTTCCCTGCATTTTGTTCAAGACTACAGAAATAGGCTTCAGGGTACTTGGCATGTGTTCAACATTGGGCTTAAGCCCAATGTTGAGAACTTTGGCTGTGACAGTGCCTCCCACTTTTTTCAGAGCAGCTGCTGCAAAGTGGTTGTTACAGAAGTATTTTGCAATTTCAACAACATTAGCCTTTATTTCTGGAACACTGAAGTCTTTGGCTAGGAGATGCATCAAATGAGCACTGCAACTGTATGTTAGCTTGGGACACTCTTCTAAATTTCTTCTCATCTTGGATACATTTGCAGCATTGTCTGTGTCCAAGCTGTATACTAGACATTTGAATCCCCCCCCCCACAGTTTGTTTATAGCTTTTACTGCTACTTCTTGTAAGTATTCTGCTGTGTGTGTATTTCCTGATGTATAAATTGTTTCTGTAAGGAAGACATTCCCTTCTTCTGTTGTCACACAAGCACATACAACAGAACATTGCTCCATTCATCAAGACTCAGGTTAACAATTTCACCCTCTAGACCTTCTGCACACTGCTCAATTTCTCTTTCATACACTTTATCCAGCAATTTGCCTGTGACATCTGCTCTGTTGGGTGGACTGTATCCTGGTCTCAATGACTGAACCATGTTAATGAAGTGTGGGTTCTCAATCATATGGAAAGGAGAGTTTTGCATAAACAAACCAGGCAATTTTGTCATCAATTGCCTCTTTTTGTAATCTGCTGGTTCTTATCACAAACTTATCTATGGGTCTTTCTGGATGATGGAGATTTTTCTTTTTGCTACAGATATACCGTGGCTATGTGACATACATGATGTGACTGAAACACTATCACTGGCAGATAACTCTGAAACTATAGAAAATGATGGTGATCGTGAAGGTGGATAGTCTTCAGAATCCTGTATGTTGAGGATGGATTCTCCTAAACAAAATAAGTCAATGCTGTTATTTAATAATTATTATTACTATACTGATCATTTAGTATTCCTCATCGCATTCACTGACACTCAGTACTACTTTAAAGGTGAAATTGTAAAAGGAAGATCTGCCTATTTCAGCTATTTATTTATTTATCACAACTGCATCTAAAATGATAGTACCATAGAGTAACAACTATATATATATATATATATATATATATATATATTTTTTTTTTTTTTGCTCAAACCTGAGAATTCAAGAATAGTCCAGAAGGAAGACAGGCAGTCCTTAAGAAAGAAGTATGAAATAAAAAAGTTTACTAACCTGAAGACCCTGAATGTTCAGACATGTTCCTTTCATCATCTTCAATGCAGCTTCCTCCTGAGAAGGAACACTTCTCATGATGTTCCATTCAGGCAACGGGGCCTTGCATTTCTTTGTTGCATTGTTTGCATTTTGCACGCATGCCTGTCTTACCTACAGGTAGAGGAACTTCATTTAAAATATTCCCAAACTGGGTCTCTTTACAGCCTGCTGCCATTATAGGTTTTCCCTTCTAGTGAGAGAATGGTATGGTAGATCCCGGGACGGCTCTATGTATTTTGCCGCCCCAAGCACGGCAGTGAGGCAGGCTTCGGCAGCATGCTTGCGGGAGGTCCGTCGGTCCCGCGCCTTCGGCGTACCCGCCACCGAAGCCGCGGGACCGATGGACCTCCCGCAGGCATGCCGCCAAAGCCTGCCTTACTGCCGCCCTCACGGCGACTGGCAGTCCGCTCCCCGCAGAATGCCACCCCAGGTATGCGCTTGGTGCACTGGTGCCTGAAGCCCCACTGGGTAGATCTCAAATCAATGAAGACTACACTCAGAAAGACCTCAAGACTTCTGGAATATGCTACTCAAATAGTTTCACTTTTGTTTCTACTGCCTGTCCCTCCCTTCTCACATTTATCTCCAGTCGTCTTCTCCTTGTCCAGATCTATTCCACTCCCAACAATCTTCTATTCACTGAACTTTTTAAAACTTTGCACTTTTAGAGAGAGGTAAGGGATTGACTCCATGTACACAAATTTGCAGAGGGACAATAGGGTTGAGGTCTTATTTCTCACCTTTATTTATTTAAAAACTTTTTTTGCTGTTAACAAGATGTTATCTCTGGAGACACACAAATCCACAGAGAACTGCAAAACTCAGTGTCTCTGATGGTATCTTCTAGACTGGAGCACAGATTCCCATTAGGTAGATAGAAAGATTAACCTAAATAATCTATACAGAAGCCCCTGGAATCCCATCTGATTGGGTCCCTAATCCATGAACTATTGGAACTCATTTCAAAACTTTTCTTAAAAATTACATGAATATATTGTCTCATACTATAGAATTAGAATTTATAATCCCTATTCCATGATGAGACATTATAGCTCAAAGATATATCTTTATCTTTAGATAGGTTTTTTCCCCTCCAAACCAATTTAAATTAAAAAAATTGGATTTTTTTAATTGACTTTTTTTTTTTTTTTATCCACCCTGCCCACCAGGAATCCAGGGCCCAGCATTGTCGGGGTTACGAGCACTCTGCCACACAGGAGAGTGGAAGGGGATCCCTTGAGGTCAGGCAGGCCTCTGGGTAAAGGAAGTGGGAGTCAGGACTCAGATCCTTTCGCTAGCCCATTTCACCAGGGTAATGTATAAGCCAGGAGAGTTCTGCACAATAGTGGGACCATTCCTCCGCTTACATATACAATGTACTATTTTGGTAGATTTTTTTTAAATGTGTGTTTATACTAGAGAAGCCATGATCAACATGTGCCTTGCACTTGGGAGCAAAAGAGTGAGGCTTATGGTCGTCCTTAGTACCTATGGGAGCTCATTCCACAGTCTGGGAACAACCCACAAGAAAGCTTTATCCTCCACAGAGAAGCTTTACTATTGTGGTAGAAAGCTCTGTTGTACCTGAGGAGTGCAGTTAACTATGTCTAAAACTCTGGAATGAAAACCAATCTTTTAGATATCTTGGGCTCAGGCCACTGAATGCATTGAAGAAAAGGCCCTAACTTGAGAGGATTTCACTCATTCTTCCTCAGTGGCTGATTGAGGAACTCAGGTCCTCTTGCTAGTCTGGATTCCAGCCCAGGCACCCTGTTGCTGACAGCCAAGGTCAAATCTCTCAGACACCTTGCTGCTCTCTTGGAACACTGCCTACCTCTTCTATGTCCCCAAAGAATGACTACAGACCGTGACCTCTGTCTAGGGCCCCCTCCTGCAAACCCCTTCTTTATACTAACTATCCTGCCCCTGCCCAGCTGGGCTTCAAGATCTGCTAAGCCTAGGGTGACCAGATCACCAAAGACAAATATCGGGACGCGGGGGAGGGTGACGTGGGGGGTGTGTGTGGCGGGGGGCGGGGCCAAAAAAAACCAAACCCCTTCCTCCGCAAGCGCTGGAGGGAGGCCCGGGAGACTCAGGGGAAGCGCGGGGCCGGGGTAGTGAGAGTCCGGCCTGGTCCCTTGCAGGCAGGACTCAGTTGGGTGGTAGGGCGAGGAGGGGGGCGGCCCGCGGGGCCAGGCGGTGGCTGTTCTCACCCCCAGCCAGCGGGACTCGGGAGCAGCCGCTGCTGCAGCTCCCACTGCCGCGGGGGAGGAAGCGGCCATGGCGCTCCGCGGCTGCAGCTCTGGCGCCCCCAAACCCCCCGAGCCTGGGCCTGCTGCAGGGACCCAGCAGCGCGCACGCTGCGCCCAGCCCAGCCCCTGGCCAGTCGCGTCTGGGCTGCTGCCCAGCTGGTGCTATCCCGCGGCGGCCCCGGAGTGGGGGCAGCAGGCCCCAGCCCCCCCGTCCCGCAGGGGAACGAACGGGGCTGGGCTGCCGATGCCTCCGCCCCGGGGCCGCCGGGGGATAGCACCAGCTGGGCAGCAGCCCAGACGCGACCGGCCAGGGGCTGGGCCCAGCGTGCGCGCTGCTGGGTCCCCGCAGCAGGCCCCGGCTCGGGGGGTTCGGAGGCGCCGCAGCCGCGGAGCGCCATGGCCGCTTCCTCCCCCCGCGGCAGTGGGAGCTGCAGCAGCGGCTACTCCCGAGTCCCGCTGCCCGGGGGGACAACAACAGCCGCCGCCTGGCCCCGCGGGCCGTCCCCCTCCTTGCCCTACCACCCGACTGAGTCCTGCCTGCAAGGGACCAGGCCGGACTCTTACTCACCCCGGCCCCGCGCTTCCCCTGCGTCTCCCGGGCCTCCCTCCAGTGCTTGCGGAGGGAGGGGGAATGGTGAGCCCGGGGAAGAGGCGGGGATTCGGGGAGGGAGCCAATCGGGGGGGGAGGGGGCGGAGTCGGGGCGGGGGGGGTGTGCGAGTACTTCCGGGCTCTAGGCTCCGGGGCATTTCCTTGTTTGTCCGGTTGTCCCGACCGCATGTCGGTCGGGACGCGGGACAAACAAGGAAATATCGGGACGGTCCCGATAAAATCGGGACGTCTGGTCACCCTAGCTAAGCCTGACTCTCCTTCCAGGTGCATCTAGGTAACTTAATCAGCCTCTCAGGCACACATTAACCCATTCAGGGCCTGTGAGGGATATATACTCCATCTTTCAGAGTGGTAGCAGTGTTAGTCTGTATCAGCAAAACCAAGGAGGAGTCCTTGTGGCACCTTAGAGACTAACAAATTTATTTGGGCATGTGAGTTTTAGCCCACAGAAGTTTATGCCTAAATAAATGTTAGTCTCTAAGGTGCCACAAGGACTTCTCATTGTTTATACCCCATCTTGTGTATATATACATAAACGTTAGCTGATGCTTGGTAGTGAGACAGGATGACTTCTACCAATACCAACTTCTAATAATTAAAACAATATGAAGCAAAAACCTTTCTATAGTTTGGCAACTTCTTCAATGTAACTTTTACAGAGTCGCCTTTTGGGATGAGAAGGGAGATTCTGAGATTAGTCCATTGCCTTCTAAAGAGTCCAGGCATTAGGGCACTTGAAGAACCAATGCAGCTGCAGAAGGTCCCGGAAACCATGAGGCTGTAAAAATAGTTGGTGGGGGGAGGAGGAGGAGAGAATTGTTATGGTGTAGGGGCTCTTCTGGGATTTCAGGGAGACGGTGATATTTATCCAAACACATGGGTAAAGCTTATGGAAGGGGTTGCTTATTTTATCCCAAGTGTTGAACCAATTTGCTAGTTCCTAGTAAAATCCCTAGTTGAGTCTAGGGTTTGGCTTTGATAAGCTGCCAAAAGTTCAGATGGCCTAGTAAGTGTGCCAGAAGTCTTATGAGGTTATCTGCTTCCTCTAGGCTTCTAGCTGTGAGAAGACTAGGCTTTCTTGTAATATTTCAATTCTCTGCTCCTGGCCCAATCCAGATGTTCGGATGAATGAGAAAAAGTAACCACATTTTTTTTTTAAACTTCTGAAAAGGGTGGGGGTTGAGTTTTGGATCATCTTATTCTATCTAAACAAGTCAATCAATTCTCATTTGAGATATTCCTGATATACAGAGAAACTGAGTGTGTGTACGCCCCTCCCCCCAAAAAAACCCTGGTAATTCAACTCTTTCCTCTTGTCTCTGAAGGGAGTGGTGGCTATGAATCTCATGAGTGTAAGTAAATTTCACTGTTTTCCTTCCTGTCACCTTTGTTTTAGTTTTAACTACAGCAAGTAGCACTTCAAAATTAAAACAAAATATATTTTAATATCATCTCTGGCCCAGATCATTTCCTGTGAAATTAGTGATCAGCTTCTATTTAGTGGCTTGAGGTAAATCAATTTATAGTTAACAATCTTCAGGAAATGTCACAGTGCTATAATTGGTGCTAAAATTATCTTTTGATCTGTTTATAAAAATATAGAGATTGCAATGTTCTTATTTCCCTTCAACGTTAGTTGGATTCTTATATTTCAAGTACATCTTAATGATGAGCTATCCAGTCTCAATGAGGGCGATATTTACTGTCAGCTTTAAACTCCTCTGTGCCACTTAATTTTCTCACCTCTGCAAGAAGGTGATGTGCTATTGCTTCTGCCTCCTTATAATAGTATTACTCATCTTGTGTTTACTTCTAAAGAGAGTTTGTACAGAGAAATGAAAGATATCTGATAAATTCTGAATCCTGGGTTATATGTAATTGCCAATAAAACCTTTCAGTTAAAAATGTAGAATAATAACAATGGTAAGAGACATACATTTGCTTTATGTGAGGGAATGAAAAATGAGATATAAGGGAGAGAAATGGGTGTGTGTGCATACACACAAACATAATTGTGTTAATAACATAAGAGGCTTAGCTTTGTGCAGATGTTTAAGTCTGCTATAACAAGGATTTACAGCTTGAAAGGAAATGCAAGTATTTAAGTTAGGGTAAAGTTCTTATAGCGAGGCCACTGAGAGGATAGAATAACTTGCTAAGGAAGGTAGCTGATACACTGTGTGGTATGAAGGGATCACACATAGATGCCTGCTTGTAAGTTGGACTTCAATGAGGTTTTGTCTGCTTAAGGGGTATGAGATACCTAGATGTTACCTTTCCTGAGAGAGATAAGTGGCTTCTTCTACTCAGACTGATCCAAAGAATATCTTGATCTTGGTTAGCCTTCTCATGGTTGAATTATGAGGGGTAGGTAGGAGGGAAATTATACTGCAAATAGCTGGGAGGATTGGTGGTTGGGTGAGCAGTGGCAGTCACAAAGGTGGAGAGGGTGAGAAAGAAGGCACTAGAGGACAGGAAACCAGATGGTAGTGAGAAGCAATAGTGGGAAGTAGGATGGAGAATAAATGGGGGGCTTGTCAGGAAGAGAGAGAACAAGTAGCTTTGGGTGTTGGGAAAACAGGTGGTGGGGGGCAAGTGAGGAGGCAGACCAAGGAATATGCAGCGAGACCCAGGTGAGAGATGTACCAGCCAATAGGAAGACTTTGCAGTGGTGGAGAAACGAGCTAGCATAGCATGAGAGCCAGCTAGCTGCAGGAAACAGGCTTTCAAAACTGATGATAAATTTTCATATATAACTTAAGGAAGGTGTGTGTGGGGGTGGAAGAGAGAGGTGGAAAATTGAGTGCATTTTTCAAATTCCTTCCTCAGATCATGAAGAATTTGGAGGCTCTGTTCTGAAATACACATTAATGTACTTCTATAAAATTCAGTTATGTATTCTTGTGTAACCCACTGGTCTGTGTGCATTATGCATCCCCCTCTGAGCAAGGTCCACAGAGGATGAGTCTGTTGGAGTTGCTGGCCACAAAGTCTGGAGCTGTAGTTCAAAGTGTAGAGACTCACCCTACTTCACTGTTTCTTACCTTGCCTACTCCACTGTGTCCAAAATACAGCCCAAAGTCCTCCTTGAATTCCACAATATCAGAATATCCCTCCATCAGTATTCTGTGATTTATTTTTTTACTGTCACAATTCCTCTTTCTTGATGACAAAGGATGTTTTTCCTGTCCCTTTCTTTCCTGACTGCTTGGAGGGATGTGAAAAGATCTGGGGCGCTCCAGTCTGTTGCTTGTCACTTCCTATACTGCTGTGCAAGCCTCAGACCATGCAAGGAGTGCTCCTATGGAGCAAAACACTGTTCCTTAAAACTTAAACATTATTAAATTAAAATGGTTTCTTTTGAGTTCTCAGAAAATCTCGGGTTAATTTTTATTTTAGTAACCTTGAGAGTATTTAATAAGACTTTTAAAGTAATGTTGAAACAAGAATGCAACAATCTAATTTAAAGCATGGTAATTCAGTATTCCAAGGCACTTAAACTGTTTGGAAACAACCCAAGATTATAAATTGTTAGAAGAATGTCAAAGTTCCTTTATTTAATCTAATCATGCACTTAATCTGTTTATATATATATATAATGAAATAATTAGCCAATGAACTATACATGTAGCTGAAGTTAAGAAAGGAAAAGCGGTTATAGTTTCTTAAGAGTAAGCGCTTAACATGGGGAAACGGATCATCAAAACTATAGTAGACTAATTATGCTGGACTAACTCCCCTGGACACTCTGTTCTGGAATAGAAGTGACTTTGTTTAGACAAGCCCTTCGTTGTATATTAGAGCTACATTATTATTGTTAAATGCCCCATATTCAATAATTGTCCTTCAGTCACATGTGATCCCTTTAAATCTATCTGGAATAGTAGGAGAAAAATGGCTAGGAAAATCCTGTAGTTAAAAGGGATTTGATCAAAGTTTAAGGGTATGGGTAAAATTTAAGGCTATACACAACGGATTTGTAAGGGAGTGTTTGAATGCTTGTATTTTTAACTGAAATGTCAAAAAACCCAAAGCATTACTTTCATTGGGGTGAGCTACAAAATACTCTGCCTGCTTAGTGATTATTTATTTAAGGGGTCCAAAAGACCAGATTGTTAAATAGCCTTAGTCATATTCTGTTTATCTTAACAAAGACCTCTGTCATGATATTAAATCCATTAAATTTCCATTTGTGATTGGTGATGGCTGATAGTAATATTGATGGAAAGTTGTCATATCACTAGAATAAGGTTGAGGGTGTGACTAAGGTGAAATGTCCACTTCAAGGGAAGGAGGATGAAGTTTTTCTCCACCAAATGGTATTAATAGAAGATTATTGCTCATGTTTTGTGTGGCTGACGAATAGTAATCACAAAATTCAAAGTACCTTTTGTATACCCAATGGAAAACATAAGGCCAAATTCTGGAAAAGAGTATAAAGCCTGAGTCAAGGGGATGTGGGTGCAGAAAATATGCTCCAGTGTTGGAGAGCTAAGGCTAGGATACTGCTGTACCTGATGTATCTCTAGCAGAGTGACATCTATATCCCTGTCTACTCACATCTCTTTCTTGGTCCTTGGTTGCTAACCAGTTCTACTAGCTAATGAAATGTATTTTGCCCCCAAACACCTCTTGATTAAAATGAAGTGGAAACATTGTACTTTAGAAATGGCTCTGCATCTGCACCAATCAAATCATATACAAAAGATCAGACATCAGATCTGTCTCATCCTTGCATACTGTGAGACATAGCAGCTCAATGAATAGAGTGGTTTCTAAATGCTTAATAAAACCATATTGGATTAGGTTTGAAGTTAGGAGTTAAACATATGGCTACACACAGTATTTGGTAATGGTAGGGAAACGCAAATTCAATTGCTCAAATATTTGGAATTACAGATTGCATTTACCCTGCAGTGTTCACATTTCAAAGGACTATGTTACATTTGTAGAAACAATAGCAAAAGTTTGTTTCTTCTTCAAAAGCTGGGGAGGAATTCTAAAGGCCCATGCTCTGATTCAGCTAGTGGAACCATGGATCTGGCAAAAGGCAGGAAGGGTCAAGGAATGAGGGAGAAATTAGTTTGATATGCTGTCTTTTTTCCTCCAACTTTGTAGAAGCTATTTTATGGGGTAACAGCTTTCTCTTTCCATCCCCTCCAAGTACACAGAAGACCATCTGTGAGGCTTTAACCATTCTGTGCTGAATTCTCCCTAATCCATGGGACAAAATTACCTCAGACACGGACAATGTAACTTCTCTGATAAGCGGGTTTTGGAGAACCAGTTGTAGATTAGGGAGCCCTGAGCAGCATAATTTTTTTTTAGAAATTGTGTGGCTGAGGAACTCCAGGGAGCCCATGAAGCAGAATGGATGCAAGGCCTCAGCATGGACACCCCTTGGTGCACTCATGGATTCCCTGAGAAATGCAATTTTAATGGCAGATAAATCACCAGCTAATTGAGTTAGTTGAAACTCTCAATTTCCAGTCCTCTCTGCAGGATTATCTTGTGTCTTATAGGGAAGGATGGGCCCCTAGTATAGGGCAGCAGTGAAGAATAGGGTAAAAAAAATCCAGTTTAAATAAGTAAATCCTTTCATATTAATCCATTTGCCTGTCAAGCAACTAAGGTGGTCACCGTGAAGGTGAACACATTTGGAATTAAAGCTAATGTGTCACGCTTTGAAAGAAAGTTGTACTGGAGCACAGCTTTCTGAAAGCTCAATCAGCAGGATGCAGCATGTGTTTTAAACTGTAAATTACATTTTTTTAAAAATAATGGCTTTTGGATACTGCTACCATCTTGTGGCACTGTAGGAGCTCAGTGTCAGATCACAAATCATTTTCTATCCTCCTTCAAAAAGTTCCAGCTGTCAGAAAAAAACTTTATTATCAGCATTTATGTGAGTTCATTGTGACCTACCAAGGAAAAAAGAAAACTGAGTTAATCTTAGGTATTGGTGCTGAAATTTGGGCAAAATGTTGAAGCTGGTGAGCATAACAGCTGCCCTTCATTCAGGATAAATGTAAAGAAATAGTTAATCTCCTTTTGAAGTAAGATAGCTGAAACAATAGATGCCACTACCCCAAACCCAGGCCCCGTGCAAGGCTGGTCAGAAATTGAGTTCTGTGGGTGGAGGGGTTTCACTGGGGGCTGAATGCAAATGCAGAAATCTGGATATTGTTTTTACTGGAGGTGGGTGGGTAGGGTATGTGTAGGGGGGAGGGGACAGGAAAGGGAGTGCAGATGCAGCCAGAAACATCACAGAAGCAGAAAGCTCATTGCAGTCAGAGAAGCACTTGTAGTGTGACCCTGACAGAAAGGTGAGAGAGAGCTTTTTGGGTGGCTGGAAAAAGAGGCTTGGAATGTTGAGTGAGGAAACTGTCTCATATTTGTTTCCTACTGTGTTCAGGGAAGCAGGACTTTGTATGTTCTTGGTAGATAAACAGGATTGCATTAAAGCAATATCTGGGTTTATCATCAACTTCTCCTCCTAATGGCAACAACCTGCAACACCCTGAATATTGGCTATCCACTTGTGTCAGAAGAGATAACACCCTTCTAGCCAGATGTACAGGGTGTGGGAACTAGGGGTACGGTAACGGACCCTGGGTTGAAGTAGTAATAACCAAATCATGGTTTCCGGTTTCCACTTTCCACACCCACGCTATAAAAATGGTTTCAGCACCCCTGCAGTTGCATGCTTTCTCTCCCTGAATATGGGAGACTAAAGGACATTAGGCATAGAAATAAGTATAAGCTAACCTTTTTAGAAAGACTTTTTTTAGGGGCGGGGGGAGTAGAGGCAGAAGGTCTAGCTCCTAAGAGGATTCCACAGGAGGGCAAATTAATTTACCAAGTTAGCTAAAAGTTACTTTGGTGTTTTCTCCCACAGAGCCTGGTTGGTTGGGGCTTTTCATCACAGAAACATGACTGTAGTTAAATTAATTTTACTAGGTCTTTCTCTGGCAATGATTGTCTCCTGCAGAGATCCCATCTGTGTTGGGCATGGACCAGCTGCTGGTTTTGAATTGCATATCCTCAGCCAAGCAAAGGGAGGTGTTTGTTGTTGTTGGATTAGAGGTGACCACGATTTGTCTAAATGTTTCTGTGATGAAAAGCCCCAACTTAGCTTGATTTTAATTTGAGTATGGACAGGAACACTTCATTGCCGGTCGGTTTTCTTGTATTTCTCAAATGGATGTTCCATTTATGAATATGAATGTACAGTTTTCCTAGTTTTATGTGGCTACTTATAAATTCAAAATTAGTTATTGTCATGCTTTCCACTTGTCTGGTTTGGCAGTTTTTAAAAGTTCTCCATGTTTCCTTGTCTCACACTTAAAAAACCTATGCATCTACTCCTGGACAGCAAGTTCCAGAGCATTAAGGAAATTTGTCCTCTGTTTATCTCCTCTTCATCTGCAGTGAGTACCACATATAGAGAAACTCGCCACTATAGCACCAGAATGAGTAGCATGTTTATTGCATGTTCTACCATCCTCATCTGGGACAATAGTGAGGTTTGAATCCAGAAGCTTAATGCTAAAAGTCTAAACCTCCATCACTTGTGTTATAGGACTAAATCCCACAGCTGCCAAGCAAGAGCAAATTCATAAGCCTATTATATGGACTAGCCTCCAGCAGGGGACAAGCACCCTCTCCCCCTACCCCCTGCTTACAGTAGGAGGCAGTGATATCCAGTGGTTAGGACATAAGGGCACTGGACTAGGGCTCAGGAGACCAGGGTTTTACTCCTGGCCCTGCTGCTAACTTGCAGCAAGTCATTTCACCTTTGTGTCCCCTCCCATATGATAGTAGTTAAAGCAGGCTGGTCATAAGGGAGGAAGAATCCTTGAGGGTTCAGCTCACTATTTCCTACTTGCATCCAGAGATGTACCCAGGACTGGCAAAGTTACATGCCACCCCTTACTCAAGGGTGTGGCTAAATTCCACCGTCTAGCCCTAAGGAAATAAAAAGCTGGTGTACTGGTTTCTAATTAGGACCCAATCCTGCTTTTACTGACTCCAATGGTGCAGGAGTAGGCCTTAAATTTGAAAAGAACTCTGATATGTGTTCTGTAAAAGTCTTTGTTCTAGAAGCTTGTAATACTACTTCTCATAGGACCTCCAGGGAATGGGGACACTTTTCTCTGGATCACTTCAAACTATCTCATTGATGTATGAAAACTCAAACAACCAAAAAGCCTCCATCAAATTCTAAACCACTATCTTGAGCAGCTTCAATCACCAGCATAAAACTTGTGCAGCAGACAGGCGTTTATAAGGAGAGATTATTTTAATGCACACCGAAGCACAGCTTGATCAAATCAATCCCTATGTAAAACTGTCCTCCAAAGCAGAAAAATGTTAAACTTCTACTAAATTCCCAGTCTTACCTAAAAGGCAACAGAAAAAGATACTTTTCACACATTTTGTAATGGGACTTCAAAACATGCCTGACAAATATCTGTGAAAGTGTTCATATAAAGCTTTTCTTCTGAACTAATTTTTCTTATGTATAAGGCGAGGCTTAATATAGAGTTTTTAGCTAAAATTCACCACCAGCATCCCAACACTTGAGTTTAAATACCGTAAAACAAATCCATTGTTTACATGCTCCAATTTTGGAGCGCAACAAAGAACTTATGCTGAACAGGCCAATTGGCATAGAGTTGCCAGCTGCTTGGCAGAACCTACTAGATCCTTAAGTAGCTTGCAAAGTATTAGCTTTATTTGAATAAAGATTAAGGCAAAATCATCCCTCCCATGAAGAAAAAATAATTGTGGGAGGAAAAAAATGTGCTTGGGAAACTATAACCCACTGTCAACTTGTCACATCAGGCAGATGGGAAGGGCAGTTCTGGCCTGCAAAAGCAGTGGGGGCATAGCTCTCTAGATGCATGAAATGACATGCCGCAGTCTTCAGAATTTCCCTGCAAATCAGGATTATTTAGTCCACCGGGGTCCCTCCCATACTGGCAGCACAGGTCACCTAATTTTTTAAAAAGAAATGTTTCCCCTGCAAAACCCATTGCCCTTTTCAAATGTCTCTCTTTGGGTGATGCTTTGGGTTGGGACCCAATGGTGACAGAGTAAGAAAAAGTTTAGCGTGGGAGTTAGCCAGTACTGCAAGAAGCACTGTGAATGAGGACAATTCTGAAGGCTTGCTAGGGAATGGTGCCATATATTGTAGTGCAGCAGGACACTGATTCCATTCACTCTGATCTTGCAGAACGCCAACCATGCACTATGTCAAAGCTCAAGGGTACCTGTGTTTTTGAGCCCTCTTCCATTCTCGTTAAATACACCCTCTTAGGAGTCAGGCCTCTTGTCTCCACCTGTCCTGGATGGAAATATGCAAATCTCCCACTTTCAGCCCGTCTTGCACAAACCCTTTATACCAGCTGTGATAGCACAGCAAGACCAACTGGGTTTCATGACAGCCAGCTTCCCTTTGGGAACTGTGACCAGTAGGTGAATAGTCACTCAAAATAGTCTTTTCAAAACCAAGTGTAGCTTAACCTTAACAGTAGGATCAAAGTGTAGTAAGAGACTATTTTAACGTAACAGTCTCCACGCATATCTATTTTACCTAAAACTTAGATAGGTCTAGCTTCTTCCCGGCACCCCCACATCTGGCGACTTCTTCCCTGCAGCCCCTGTCTCTTTCCCCTGTTCTTCAGGGGCTCTCTTTTTATCAGTCCCAATGTTCTTTGAGTTTCCTACCTGAAGTACAAGCTCCAGGGTCCCCTACCAAGCAGTCTATCTCCACAGAGTCAGCGGTAAACTTCAAAGGGACTAATGCCTGCATTGCCCCATTCACCAATACTTAAATGGACAATATGAAGCTATTGTCTCCTTTCCTGAAGATGCGTAATAACTCCTACTGGAATTAACCCCTGGTAGTCAGATAGCAAATAAAGGTGTATGTATAATATTCATAAAATATTTACAGGTGTTTCCCATGGCCTTCACATGTTGCTCATGCAGGAGCCCACAGGAACTTTCTGAGGAACAAGGGGAACAGTTGCCATATTTTCTCCAAGGGTAAAATAGGTTGAAGGAGAAGAGGGAACTCTTTCCATGCTAGACAGTGAGGTGAAGGAGCTATGGGAGAGTGCTATTTACCCAAGCCAGGGAAAGGAGTGAGAGTTGCATTCGTCCCAGTTTCCCTTTATTTTAATCTCTGGTTGTGCCTATTCTTCACCCAGCTTTGTGGTAACTGAAGTGGAATTCCTGCTTTTCTTTCCCCTCTACACATATTGCACATGGGAAGAGGTTATGTGGGCCTAAATCAGTGTCTGTTATTTCAGTGTTTACCATGTTCAGCTACATGAATTCCACTCTGGGGTTCAGCTGCAATTAAAGTGGAAGGTGGTATAACGCCTTAGTATCATTGTAGAGTGATAAAGCTATGAAAATAGACCTATATATCATATCCATATAACACATCACATGAGAAATCACTTTGCTAGACAATGCTGACCGTGTCATGTCTATGGGATCCCTCTCATTTTACAGGCTACCCTGAATTACAGATACTTGCACTGAAGGAGTGCAATCCTGACCCTCACGAAATCAATGGGAGTTTTGTCATTAACTTCAATGGAGCCAGGATTTCACCCCAAGTCATGGTTAAACATCAGACAAAGTATTTTGCCATTTTGGAGTCAGAATGTTATATATAGCCTTCTTAGAGTTTTTGTGTATTTTATAGATTACCTATTTAAAACAGATCTCATTTGTGAATTAATAGTGTACAAAATGTCCATCAAGCATGCTTTTGGCAAGATTTGACTCACTAGGAAGGGAACTTTAGATACTTTACAACTTAGCTTGATTTTAATTTGAGTATGGACAGGAACACTTCATTGCCGGTCGGTTAGGCTTTTTGACAAAGGCAATTCAGCCATTCTTGCAATATGATATTTTAGTTTAGTTAGTGATCCTGTCGGTTATAATTCTGTAAAAACTGCTTCATTTTTCTCAAATTCAACTTAACTGAAATGTTCAAAAGCCATGCAGTGATGTGGGTCAATCACAGAGCTGGGAGCCAGGATGCCTGCATGCTACTCCTACCTCTATACACTTGTAGCACTTCACAAAACATAATTTAGGTAAAGAGTCAGTAAATATATTCCTATTTCACAGGGGGGAGATGGAGGCCCAGCAAGGTTAGAAGTTTATTAATTAAATCACATGTAGCTATACACAATATACTACTGCTTATTTATATGATAAGAGCCTTAGTAATGGACTAGGACCCCCTTATGCCTGACACTGTACAAACTCAGACCAAAGATGGTACGTGCACTCCAAATAAGAATTTTACAAAGGTGTAGTACACAGTACGCTTTCATTAAATAAATTGTTTTTACATTAACATTTAGTATAAAACAATACACATTTTGTGAAGAGCACGAAAAACAACTTTGCAGTTTAACATAAGTACACTTTTACAATCAACTGCAACACTTTGATCAGCCACCAAGCATTGTATTAATTTTATTAAAAAAAAAAGTGGAATCCATTTGTCACACAGCAATTGTTTAGTGCACCTTCAAACTGAATTGCTTTTGAAAACAATTAAAATTGACATTTGAGTCAATTGATGGTATTCATAATTTCAGTTGACATTTCATTTTTACATCTGTAAAAAAGCTCAAGTTGGACTCTGAATTTTAATTCTGGATTAACAAGAAAATTGTAAGGAGATATTAGAAATAGGATTTAAATATAAATGTCCCTACTGATGCAAAAAAAAAAAAAAATTCGTTGATTAAACAAAAAGCACTAGTAGTTTAACAGAATTGTTAAAAAGTGAGATTTTTTTTTTCCAGATGGCAGCATCAGTATCTTGCTAACTTAGGTTATAAAAGGAAGTGTAACCTACAGAACTGATCGAATAGTCAAAAGACAGAAGGGTCTAGGACCATATCCAGATAATATAGGGAGAAGCAACAGGCAAGCATAAGAAAATCTACATGGTGCTAAGAATAATAGCAAAGATGGTTCCCCACTTACAGGGTTAACACTTTTTGTTTTTGCAAATGTATATATGCCATTAATTTTAAACTTCATGTATTTCTAAGAATTGCCACACCAAGACCAATGAGGACAGAAATAGAGAAATAAAGTTGAATATATTCTGCAAGATAGTGATAGGTGAACCCAAATTGATGGACAAATACATTTTTGAAAATAGCTGCAGTGATATATTCTCTCCCTTTTCCCCCACCCAAAAAAACCCCCACCATTATTTCTTCGGGATCCTACTGTTTTATATTATAATATCAAGTATACATATAACGTAGGACAGCAAGCAAGTCACTTAAATATATTTAAGGCAAGATTTTCACCTGGTGTAAATCAGCACAGCCCAATGAATATCCATGGACCCATACTAATTTGTGCCAGCTGAAGAACTAATCCTTAGTCCAGTAGTGACACTTAAATTTAAATACTAAATTATACGACAGACCCACAAACCATTCTGTGCTAGTCCAACGTATAAAGTGAAAGCATAGCAAATACCAATTTAATTTGTGCTTGAAATTTAAGATTAAAGTGTCTTGGAATGAAGTGAACAAAAATTGGATTATTTACATATTAAAAACATTCATCCTGATGGTCCATCATCCTCAAAAAACTTTTCCTAGGAAGTAAAGCTGCAAGAGGTATAGCTAGATAGACTAGTTTAACACATTAGCTAGATGTTTCTGATAAAATTATCAGTAACGCAATGTATAGTAACACTGACATTTCAATGTTTATAATTAGGATTCACAGTTAATGCCCCACTGAGATAAGTGTGGGAATTCACACATTTCATACCATTATTGTTTAAATTTGACTAGCTGCAGACTTGACAAGATACCAGTGCATCCGTTTGCACTTCCATGCAATTTCCACTGTTCTTTCAAATGAAAGATTAGATTTTGCAGAACCCCAGAAATCTAAGAGAAGCCCAGTTCTTAAAATATGCAAGTTATTCCTCCATCACTATTCAAGCACCAAGAAAGTAGTGGGCCCTGTACAAGGCAAAAAATTAAGACAGTTCCTATAGAGAGATAGGAATGACTTAAAATAAATACATAAATAAAAAATAAAGAACCTCTTCAGTTTGCTCTGAATAATAAAACAAAATCATATGGTTGTAGTTTTAAAAAATAGATATCCAATAGCTTCACTCTTTGTGTAAATCATTTGTCAGGGCTGGCATACTGTTATGAGAAATGGGCATGAGAGATAGCATAACCACTGGATACCTCCAATTTGCCTTAATCACACTAATTTGTAAATGCAGCAGATGGACTGGAATTTGAAATAGAGCAGGTAAACATAGGCCATGTCAGTACAAGTCTCTTCATGGCTTGCCAATCTCCCTCAACTATGCCCTACAGGTTCTACTCCAAAGAGATGAGATTAGTTTAGTCTCCAAACCCATTCAGACCTTGGGCTTTCTGCTGAGGCTTATGACTGACCACTTACTAGGAAGCAGACTGAAAAACCTCCAACTAACTTCACATAGGCTACTGAGGGGCACTTGCATGGTAAAGAGTTGGGGTCACTACTAATCTGTCAGATTAGAACTGCTACCTGGAAATGGTGGTAATGCGATAAACAGCCTCTCTCTGAACCATCCAGTCTGCGAATCAAACTTCTGTAATGCTGTTCTCTTCTTTCATTATAATCATTTCAGAAAAATATCACCACCATGCCTGAGTTCCAATAACTGACATCTGAAGTACATCCAGGAATCCCAAACATAAACTGAGAGAAACCTATTCTGAAGTGGAGGAGAAATCTGACTATTGCTGAGGGAAAAAGAGGAGCTAAATTACAAAATAATCAAAAGTTAACAAATCTTATTTTTAGGGCTAGATTGTGCTCCTATTCCTTGCTCAATCAACCCAGGTCTTGGTGTGGTGTGGAGGGCAACTCCTATTCTCCAGATACTGCCACTATGGGGTGTGGGCAGAAATTTGACTCTGTACTACCCCCCCCTTCACAGTTGTTGAGGAGTGAAGTGAGATGCATGCTAAGGGTTGTAATTACTTACTTCCCTTCCTTCTGGAGCAAGAGGGGAGTAGGGGTAAAATTGTGACAGTCACAATTCCTTCCTGGGGCTGCCCAGTCATTCACTGCCTCTTATGCAGGGTCCAGGATGAACCTACAGGATCAAGAAGGTCTTTATTCCTACTTGTCTGTCTGGTTCAGAAAGCAAGATGTATCTGGAGATTGTGGTCAGCAGAGGCAACTCAGTGTTCAAAGAACTGAATGTTCTGTAAATTCTATTTTAGGGGAAACATAACTCTACATCAGTCACTTCTAAGATTAATAAGCAAAGTGTGACTCTGTCCTGTTTATTAGTTTTTAATATCTGTTTATTGTCTCCAATGCCAGCAAGAAATATTGGGCCAGTTCCTCACCTGGCTTAAACCTGTGTATGACATTGAGATCAATGAAACATTGCTGATTTCTACCAGCTGAGGAACTGGCTCATTACTGCTATGAAACAAGCTCTAAATGTAGAAGTGTTTAGAAATGTTGTGTGTTCCTAGCGACATAACATTGTGAGTGAGGGTGGGATTAATAACTGGGCAAGCACGAGATTAGAGACTGACAGGGGAAGACTGGGCCAGACATTCAATGATTGTCCCCTTGTAGGTGTTTAGGTACCTACCTCTCTCTATATATACACACACACACACACACACACCAGAGCGTATATAAATTTATTGGGCTCCTACATTGGGTACCTGGAAGTGGCCACATTTTCAGATGTGCGGAGCACATAGATACAACTCTCCTTGGTTTTACTGGAAAGTCTCAGCATGTCTGAAAATCTTAGACCATTTATTTAGGTGTGTATATTAGGATTTTGGTGCCTCACTTCAGGCAAAGTTTTGTGTGTGGGTCAAACTATATGTGGGTGGCTATATGAACAGACAGCAATGCAGAAATAGCAGAGACCCTGCACAGCAGGTTCTGCCTACAGTGATGAACAGAAAAAGCATGAGACTTTCATCTTGACATGTCTTGCATTCCTGTGCCCTTTGAAAACAGACATTATACACTTTAATTTTGTTTAAAATCAGAAGATATGTTCCGTTCATTAAGTAAATTCAGACAGCAGTGTGGCTCAGGAATCCACGCTTGCACAATTTTTTGATTTTTCACTGGAAAACAAATTCATCCCCAAACTGTTCTTTATTCCTTTTCCAAATATATTTTCCACAGGGGAAAAAGCCCTATTTTCTGACCAGCTGTAGTCCTAAGGGTCTCAGGAAGCTGCCTGAAGCCTGAGGTTAGAACAATATAATTCTACACATCCCTGCCACAGGCCACGGAGAAGATTTCTGCAAGATCATTGGAAGGGGGGAGGGAATTGTGGGTGCAATGGAGATACAAGCATACGCTTCCACATACTTCCTGATGACTTTTAGCCTTAAACCCCACATATGCTGCTCTTCCCTAGGGTCTGGATTAGTTGCTGTAGCCCAGCTACAGAGTAGTCTGGCAGGTTGGGGCTGTGGATTCCATCCCTCTGTCCCTGGAAACTTCTGCATGAAGCAAAGCCCTTTCAGGCAGCATTTGCTCCTTTCAATTGTTTGGTTACTGGGGGGGGGGGGGGGGGGGGGTCTCCCTCTTTTATCATCACTACAAAAGGTTTTTTTTCCTCTCCTGCTGATAATAGCTCATCTTAATTAATTAGTCTCTTAGAGTGGGCAACTCCCACCTTTTCATGTTCTCTGAGCTGTGGTCCAAGTGTAGTATCTGTTCTTATCAGTTTAATATCTCCTCGCTATATGTTCCATTCTATGCAGCCGATGAAGTGAGCTGTAGTTCATGAAAGCTTATGCTCAAATAAATTTGTTAGTCTCTAAGGTGCCACAAGTACTCCTGTTCTTTTTGCAGATACAGACTAACATGGCTGCTACTCTGAAATCACTCTATTTTGAAATTGTACATGCAAATCGAGTCATAATACAACACATGCAATTTGCACTCTAGCAAAACCTGTTTTACAACATAGAAATTACCATGAATTTTTAGTATAACCAATTACAAAATGTTACTGTGACAGCCACAGCTTTGATATGGAATGTGCTGCATGAAAAAGTCTGACTATTCAGAAAATGCACAATAGTTGGTGCCTGTCAACAAATGTTTAACTGTATATGTAATTTGGCAACAAACTTACATTTCTTACACTGAAGGTATTGCTCCAGTTCCAGAATAGATTGTTTGCATAGTTCCTCACAATTTTACTTCAACTGAGTAGATTTTAGAAAATATTTCAAGAATGATGCCCAAGGTACTAATATTTGCATAATTTAAATGGAACTGTAAACTACTTCTTTCAGTTAAACAAAACAAGATCATCAATAAACATTGTTGACTATTTCAACAACAACAAAAAGCTTTTACATTCAAAACTATAAAGTGAATAGCAGATACATTTTTTTATGTAAACTGACACGTTAATAGATAACGTCTCAACAATACAAAACAACCTCCCTCCCCAACAAACCTTGCTTCAGTGATGCTATGGTTACTTTGTTGACAGATTGTTTTGCATATCAGCCCTAATAAACCAGAACACACAATTTATTAAAACAAGTGTACTGCCTTGCAAAGTAAAATATTAAGACCCAGAATTAACATTCCCTTTATCCTCCAACCTGCAAAGATGAATTAAAACTTGTCCTGATTCAATGATAGTTTATAGACCAATGCACTATAACAGAAAATTATAAAAATTATTTGAAACCATTTGAAGGCCAGTTTTTGCTCCTACAATCATCCAGAAAGACAACACTGGCATCTTCCAGTATATTAAAAATATATATATATATTCCATGCTATCTTTTACTTGTTTCAGGCCTGAAACAATTTCTGCTGAATTTTCTCAGTTGGCATAAAAAAACTTGAATTATGAATATTCGCCAGTCTCTTGTCAGAGTGAAGATCTAATAATCAGCTCAGAAAATGTCAGATTGCAGTCTTCTTAGAGTGTTTTTATTAACCAGTAGCACCATCTGCTGGTCCAAGCAATCCCTTCAAATTTTAGAAAACGCTGTGGAGAGTGACCCAGCCAAAATGACGCAAAATGCTACGGAGAGTAACAGGTAGTTTTTCAATCCCTATATAGCCAAAGAAAGAGAAGAAAAATGTAATATTGCTTGTTTATAAAACAGCATTTAAAAAAAGAGGGGGGAGTAAAATGAAGGAGAAGTTGGGTTGTTTACAATAGATATCATGAATAAGTGAGTTTTCTGAAATGGCATTTATCAGAAACAAATTTTAAGTGAAGACTCTCAGAAAGTGAATCCCAAATTCAGACAACATTAGTGCTTATAACAGAAGAGTTACTGTCTTCCAGTCAGGGAACCAAACATGATTGATGTGTCCATTCAAACCCAGCCAAACATTGCTTAAATAACGCCTATAAAGTTAATGGGAGTCTTTCCGTTGACTTCAAAGGGAACTGGCCTGGATTCATAAAGATTGTTCACAAAACAGCTCACTGTTAGTAATCTACACAGCCATATATGTTTTTATATGGGAATTAGTCACAAAAACTATTCAGCAAATAACTTTGAATATTTTTGAGAAATTTCATTCTACCCAAGGACAATTCTCAAACAGCAAAAGAGGCAAAATTAGTTGAATATATTCTTACAAATTAACTGGGCAACTTGAGTTTTAATCCTGGTTTGGACACTGACTTGCTGTGTGATGTTGGGTCAGCCAACCTCCCTGAGCCTCAATTTTCTCATATATATAGCTCAGACAATGATATTTACCAACTTTATTTAAAGTTAAGCATGTGCTTATGGGTATATGCTTATGGGTATATGCACATGGCAATATGAGGCCTGTGGCATGGTCGTGGCTGGCCCAGGTCAGTGGACTTGGGTTCACAGGGCTCAAAAATTGCAGTGTAGATGTTCGGGCTTGGTCTGGAGCCTGGGCTCTGAAACACTGCAAGGGGGTGGCTTTCAAAGCCTGGTTGCTAGCCCAAGGAATTTTTAGCCTCATCACCTGAGCCCTGCGAGTCTGGGCCAACTGATTTTGGGCTGCAGGTTTTTATTGCAGTGTGGATGTACCTGTAAGCACATGCTTAAGTATGTGAGTACCTGTAGTCCAGGGGTCGGCAACCTTTTAGAAGTGGTGTGCCGAGTCTTCATTTATTCACTCTAATTTAAAATTTTGTGTGCCAGTAATACATTTTAACATTTTTAGAATTGGGAATTAGGTGCATAATCCCTTATATGCGTCTATGTGCCAATCCACTAGACAATGTGACTCATGGGACAGTGGCACCACCAGCTTTAGAAGTTTGGTCAAATTTCACAAGGGTGACTGTTAAAATGAAAATGGCTTTTCAATTCCTCCCTCCCCCGCAAAAAAAAATCAAAGCTCTTCAGTTTTATGTAAATTTCAAAAACTAGAAGCAAGCAACTGTTCAACTGGGGGGGAGGGGAAACTTATGACAAATATTTCATCCAGCTCTAATTATAGTGGTAGAATTAAGTACTCTCTCTAAACATCAGAGACTAATTTTAGCAGTATTCCCCTTTTAATCTTTCAAAATGTAGAACTTTTAAAGTATATAATTTTTAAAATTACTGCCAAGTATATTGTCTACTCATGAGACTTCCAAAATCTTCTTTCAGACATCCAAAAATAGTACTCCATTAATCTAAAACATGTTATAGTACGTTGGTCCATGTCAATCTAAAACATGTTTAATATCTAAAAGGCTTTTTGTTATATTCTTAAATAATCCATTTGTTCTTGGGCTCTTGCCTTCTGATCCTGCTAAAAGTCCTTCATGCTATCTCACTGCTTTTTATACAGATATGGAATTCAAGTTTTAATTCTTCTAAAGAGAATGAAAGCTCCTCACAGTCTTTCTTAGCAAAAATACTCTGGCATGACAATGGTCCTATAGCTCCATCTTGTGACAGGTGCAGAAGTCTCATGATGACCGCATTGTACCATGTATCCTCAAGTCTCAGGTTTCACATGCAATTCTTGAAGTCAGATACAGGTAAAACGTTAGGACACCGTTGGACTTACCTTTATTTCTTTAAATACCAGGACTCCCCACATAGCAGCTACAAAGCCAGGGCCCTAAAGAACAGAGTTAGCTTTGTTAATATATATAGCATTTCTTAAAAATGGGCAATTTTCTCAATACTTAATTCAGACCTTTTCTTCCTATGTAATGCAACTGTAAATGCTCATAAACAAAACAAACATTGTTGTAAAATTTCAAAGGAAAGGTCAGTAAATCCTGCAGGAGGAAGAAAAGGGGGAGGAAATCTGAGGAGACGGTATGATCTGGACCTAAATTAGACTGCAGAGACTGAATCTTGAACCTGCCACTATATTCATTCTTGATATTCTCCAACTTGAAAATCTGAGGTGAGATTTACTTTTGCAGTCCAGGTTGGAGGAGGCTACTCAGGCTTCTGCACACGATCTTAGCAGTTACCATGGTTCTTCCTAATACTTACTTCATTATTACAACTAACTAGTTGAACAAAGGTTTCACAGTAGTAGCCGTGTTAGTCTATATCAGCAAAAACAATGAGGAGTCCTTGTGGCACCTTAGAGACTAACACATTTATTTGGGCATAAACTTTTGTGGGCTAGAACCCACTTCATTGGAAGCATGAAGTGAAAAATACAGGAGCAGGTATGATTCTCTAGGCAAAAGAATAAATGGATGCAAATCTGACATCAGGAGTCATAACATTCAAAAACCAGTAGGAGAACACTTCAAATTTCTCTGGTCACTCAATAACAGACCTAAAAGTGGCAATTCTTCAACAAAAATACTTCAAAAACAGACTCCAACCCGTGAAGCTGCAGAACTGGAATTAATTAGGCCTGAATAAAGACTGGGAGTGGTTAGGTCATTACAAAATCTAAACTTAATTTCCCCAATACTAATTTCTCCCTACTGTTACTCACACCTTCTTGTGAACTGTCAGTAATGAGTTACTCTTTTACCACTTCAAAAGTTATTTTTCCTCCCTTGGTATCTTGCTGTTAATTGATTTATCTTGTTAGACTGACCTCACACTTGGTAAAGCAATCCCCATCCTTTCATGTATTTATACCTGCTCCTGTATTTTTCACTTCATGCATCCAATGAAGTGGGTTTGAGCCCACGAAAGCTTATGCCCAAATAAATTTGTTAGTCTCTAAGGTGCCACAAGGATTCCTCGTTGTTTTTTTTAGTTGAACACAGTTTGCCTTAAACACTTGTCATGAAAGTGAAAGACTAAAAATACATCCTCTTTTATTTAGCAATAATCTGGATAATCCACAAGGGGTCAAGCCAGGTGGGCAGGTCATAAAACTACCATTTATCAAGGACGTTACACTACAGTTTTCCTAGCTGACAGCAAACTTAGTGATAACGAAGAGTACCTGGCTGGGATGATTTAGCTGGGAATTGGTCCTGCTTTAAGCAGGGGGTTGGACTAGATGACCTCTTGAGGTCCCTTCCAACTCTGATATTCTATGATTCTTTCCCCAGTGAAAGCTATATTATGACTTCCAATGCCTGAAGGAAAGAATTATTAAATACACACCAAGAAATTATCATACTATGAACAAAAAGATGTCACAGCAATGAATGAGTTCTCATGTTACACTTAATACATGCAAGGTGAATAAAGGGGGAAAAAGAGTGTCAATAACAAGTGTGGGACAATGAGCTGTCTGGAAACCCAGACGTCAACCCCTCTAAAATGGAGTAGAGAGGCTGATTCAAACTAAAAGAAGCGCATCTCATCCAAAGCTAAAATCATGATTGACACCACAAGACTACAGTTTCCCTATACAAAAAGAAACATACATTAACAGCATAAGCTCATTTGCTGCATCATCTCTTACACTGACACAGAGTACCTGGCAAAGTGGCCCTTTATCTAGTGGAGGATAAAACTTACCCAGCTACAAAAAACTAGCTGCTCATATGTACTGTATCATATATGTAAATAAAACAGGCAAAATTGGTCAACTGCTGCTCATTTCAGTTACACAAATAGTACCATTAATCTTTTTAACAAAGAGCATGTTTTAGGTATTGAAAACACACAAAAGGATTAGTATCTGAATTCATAATTTTATGCAAAATAAATATTAAAGACAGAAAATATCACAAATTGTGAGGAATACAGTGAAAAGTGTAACTGCCAAGATGAAATCATGTAACTGACTGATCAGTGTCTCCTCCTCCGCCCCCTGTGCCTCATCTACAGAGGATGAGGGTCTATTACAGAGATTGACTCTCTTACTTAAAAAATTACTACTGCTTTTAGCTCTGGAGGCCACTAGTTCAACCCTTGATGCCTCTCAAGATGATTGTTGTCATAATCATACGTTCCTAAAAGCCAAAGGCAACGGGGGAGACACAGAACTAGGGGTCCTAAGAAAAGTTTACAGACTGGCTGTACAGACTGGACACCTCAAAGTTGCAAAATTATCCCCCAAAAGGGAAAAGAAAACCCTCATTTTAAATAATAATGAAACAATGAACAACGTTTTTAAAAAAGGTACTCACAGCAGTAATTATTGGAAAGCTGACCACCGCACTGAGGTAGTGATTAGCTATGAACCAGCAACAATTGGCTATTGCCCAAAGTACACCAGCAACAAATCCTAGAAACAACAAATTCCAATCAGAAAACTATCTACAACAAAATATAGGCCACCTACAGCAGGCAGTGCAAGACATCACAATTTACTGCGTGCAAATGTAAAACAGAATCTGAATAGTATGTTGACGACTGATTATCTAAATCTAATCTTACAGGATAAAATCATCCTTTTCAAGAGAAATGGCCATGGAATGGTAACTCCACAGGGAGTGTTCGTGGGTGAGCAGTTAGGTGGTGTCACAATTCAGGAAAATTGCATGTGTATTTCCCCTCAGTAGTACAGCAAGAGCACCCATTGTCAGGCTTCCAGCTTCCCAACCATTGCTCTTGGATGGACCTCTGTCTCTCTTTCTCTTCTTACTGGGGAATTTCCAGGTGGCACAGTTCCCTGCCTACACTCTATTATTCCCAGCACAGACAGACTGCCCCAGGACACCTGCTTCTTTCTCTTCAGAGATGGGTAACAGGTGTAATTGTTAGTTACAGGGTACCGCACAGTACTTTCTATGCACGCTTACTTTGTTCTTAAGGTAAAAAGCATTACAGAGAAAACATATTAAAAACAATAAAAACCCACACACATGCTAATAAGTTTACCAATGCTAACATGGATTCTGGAGAGAGCAGTTATTCAATCTGCCTCCTAAGGGGATTCCTTATGGTTATAAGTTCAGCTCAGAGCAAATACCCAGGAGTCCTGTCCATTTGCTGGATCAGAAAGAAGGCCCTGAGTCAGTTTAAAACCAGGCTATCAATCAAAAACCTTTTTCCTGCCTGTTGGTTCCTTCAAAGGGTTGATAATGGAGAAAGTATATTAGCATCCCCCTCCCTACTAGAGAAGGTACATACAATAACATATACAGAATCACATTTTTAATATAACATATCCCAAAGGTATTAAACCTAATTCAAAAAGGTTTAACTTTATTTATTTAAGTTTATCCTAATATCCTGAACAAACCTTATGGAATTAAAGGATATTGTCAGTCTGTCACAGCTAGCCCAGTCCTGGGTGGAGATATGGCTTGATCTCATTGTGCAGATTTTCTAAGATCCACAGTAGGATTTGACTGAAACAGTCAGGACTGATGTAAATGTATTTAGAATATTTTTCATAATACAATGTTTGCATTTAATATTGATCATGACATTTGGTATCTTAAATATTTCTGTTACTCAACATAAAGACAAAACATGAATTACAATATGTGCCTTAATGTTACTAGCAAAAATAAATATTGATAGGGTGGGCTGGAAAGAGAAGAACTTCTGCTGAAATCAAAAGAATCATTCTGTCAGACTCTAGTCTTTGTCCCAGGCAGATTTAATTTTGTTCTCTTAACACTTACAGCAAAGAACACTTACAGAAATTCAGGCAGAGAACCTCTCCCCACCCCCTATGTGAACAAAATATTTTTTTCTAAATGGCAATAACATAGTAAAATAATGCATTATTACCAAAGTGAAAGAGCACTTAATATGGAGTAATTAATTGCTTTACTATTATACTGCTGTTTAGGAAATTGTGGTTTTGCATTTATATGTGGGTCTGGGAAATGTTTAGCCTGGGTTTTTATTTTTCATTTTGCTTTGTTCAATGGGTGTTATTCATAGAATTAAATTAGAAAAAAAATCAGTTAATCACTGATCATTTAATATCAAGACAAGAGTTTGAGGTCAAAGTGTCTTTTGGTTTAAGATTATTTAATCTATATGGGTGTCACAAAAATCCTGCTTAGATATTGAGTTCTGGAAAAATAAAGGTAATCCAAATGTGCTCACCACTACAGAATTTACAACTTCTGTTGATTCAGTTTCTGTTTATTTTTCTTACATTTGCAGTGATACTGCTTCACCATCTGGCCTTTCGCAAAGAGGATATATTTTTTTCTCCTCACTTCTTCCCCACAGAAGTTCTAAAATTTTCAAAGGTTAGTACAATATGTAGGTCTCTGTTATAATTTTCTGGGCAATGTGTTCTCAGTTCTGGCAAAGTGTCAATTTCAGAACATCTTTAACATGCAACATCACATTTCAAATTGGACCACAATTTTTCATTGTCTCCCAACCTTTTCACATGTGCTCTTTCAAAAGATATCAAAAGTCAAAAAACGTACTTCCAAGATTAACTATAATCCCAAGAGTATGATTTGGAATAATTATAATAGTACAGTTGAAATTGTTACAGGAAGTAACTTAAATTAATACCTATTTTATTGAATAGTCATACCTGGTATTATGGCTTCAGGGTAAACTTTAGGTTTATTTTTCATGACTGCACAGTAGATCAAAAAGTATATGGTACTTGTGAGAAAGATTCCACTAAAGTGTGCAAAGACATAGTCTAAATCTGAAACAGAAATGGCACAGAGGTAAAGATATAAAATCACAGTAACTGTAAATATTTTTACTAAACTAATTCTATGCTGTTTCATATATAGTGTGCATAAATCCAAAAATGCACAAGGCACTACTACTAACAACTTGAAGTTTCGTCATCTTCCATCCATTTTAAATAAAACAAAAATAAGAAAAACAAAGAAAGGGAGCTTGTTGCATTATCCATGTGACACAACCATGCAAATATTACTATAAATGGAGTTGCTCAATCATGCAAGTTAAATTATGTAAGGGACTTCCACTGCATTGACTATGCCATAAAATCATATAAATGTAGGATTAGAAGGGACCTCAAGAATGTGGATCACAGTAGAGCCTAAAAGTGGGATCTGGGTGCCGAAACCTCACACTTAAGCACCAAGGTTTTTGACTCAAGAAGAAAAGGAATCCCTTGTTTTTGTCCTAATGCTGCACTCCTGAGCTTGTTGCGCTATCTTATAGGTCGGTGGGGGGCAAACTATGGCCCATGGGCCACATCCGGCCCGCAGGACCCTTCTCTCTGGTCCCCGAGCTCCTGCCAGAGAGCAGGGTCAGGACAGGCTTGGGAAGAGCCAGCCCAACTCCCCGGCAGTGTGGTGATGAAGAATGCAGGAGCCAAGTGGCTTGTTGTCCACCTGCCTAATTAGAGACTTTGGTTCATTATTACTGCAGTACTGTGAGGAGGAAAATTTATGAAGGCTCCACTCTGACAAGAAATTGCAAGAGAATGACAGTGGTACAATAAACACGTGCATGAATTGTTGGAAGATAGAGGAGAAGCAGACAGGGCTGCAAAGTAGGGAGTAGTTAACCCTGGGGAAGGATGGCTTGAAATGCTCCTTACAACTCCGTTAATAGGCACTAAATCAGTCCCTCTCTCCTGCTTGGGCTGGGCTCATGCCCTCAACCTACTCACTTCTGATGCTGTGCTGGCCTGGCTGGAGGAGCATGGAATAGTAAGCCCTTGTGTTCTCTCACACCCACCCCAGGTGGAATTAATGCCACTGGAAGCCTGCAACCCAGAGAGAAAATTGAGCTTGTCTTGTTTGGCTGCAGCTGAATGCATCTCCACTCTTAAATCAGGAGGTCTCTCTATATTTTCCCATAATTTATAATTACCCCCATTAAGTATGGGGACAATTAATATAAACATCATATAAATATATTTTCTGCACAGTAAAAGCAGAGCATGAGCTGAAAAATGGAGGAAGAAACCAAACATTTATATTATTAGGCTCCTTACGTATTTGGAATATTGCCTACCAATGCAGCAGTGAAAATCTATATGGCCTCACAAGAAAAATAAGTAGAAAATGTGACTAAATTTCAAAATGCTTCAAAGAAAAAACATTTTGTTGTGAATGAAATTGTGCCTAAACATCAGTGAAGTTTGGCATTCACTGGGCCTAATCAGCCATTCGAGTGATTGCATCCAGTTTGCACAGTTGTAAGTGACTACAAACGGGGCAAGGTAGTGGAGAATCATGTGCACCGACTCCTGTGTCACCACATAACACCAGGAGGCATGGCAAAAATCACCAAATCTATTTACAAAATTAATAGGATATACAGTAGTTATAAGGTGAAATAAAAATGGTTCATTGGCCTTGTCAGGACTGAGATCCCCACTTTGAACTTTAAGGTACAAATGTAGGGGCCTGCGTGAAAAACTTCTAAGCTTAATTACCAGCTTAGCTCTGGTTCGGCTGCCACCATTTTCAATGGATTCCCTCCCTGGGAAACCTTGAAAAACCTTCACCAAATCCCTGGTGAAAACAAATCCAACCCCTTGGATTTAAAACAAGGGGAAATTAACCATTCCCCTCCTTCCCCCCACCAACTCCTGGTGAATCAGTTCCAACCCCCCTTGGGATCTACAACAGGGAGAAATTAACCATTCCCCCTCCTTCCTCCCACCAACTCCTGGTGAGTCAGGATCCACCCCTTGGATCTTGAACAAGGAAAAATCAATCAGGTTCTTAAAAAGAAGGCTTTTAATTAAAGAAAAAGGTAAAAATCATCTCTGTAAAATCAGTATGGAAATTAACCTTACAGGGTAATCAAACTTAAAGAGCTCAGAGGACTCCCCTCTAGTCTCAGGTTCAAAGTACAGCAAACAAAGATAAACACTCTAGTAAAAGGTACATTTACAAGTTGAGAAAACAAAGGAAAACTAACACGCCTTGCCTGGCTATTTACTTACAAGTTTGAAATAGGAGAGACTTGTTTAGAAAGATGTGGAGAACCTGGATTGATGTCTGGTCCCTCTCAGTCCCCGAGAACGAACACCGTCCCAAAACAAAGAACACAAACAAAAGCCTTCCCCCCCCAAGATTTGAAAGTATCTTGTCCCCTTATTGGTCCTTTAGGTCAGATGCCAGCCAGGTTACCTGAGCTTCTTAACCCTTTACAGGGAAAAGGATTTTGGAGTCTCTGGCCAGGAGGGATTTATAGTACTGTACACAGGACAGCTATTACCCTTCCCTTTATAGTTATGACAGGCCTTTACCAAATTGACTTGCTCCTGTGTATACCGTTCCATTTCTTCTACCATGGTCCTTGATGTAGAGCACTGGCACAAAGCTGGAACCATAGAATATTCCAGCTACTACTGCTAGGGTACAGCCTCTTAAAAAAAAAAAAAAAAAAGAGAGAGAGAGAAAGAAATACAGGAAGCCATTATTAATCAGTAGCCTAGATAATATACTTAAGACATCACAGGTCTAGAATGATACTATGTAAAAAACATTCTGCACATGCAAATTGATAGTAATGATATAGAAATTACACCTTCTATCACATTATTTTTATATTACAGTAGTGCCTAGAGGCCCTATCCAGGGCCCCACTGAGCTAGATGTTGTACATGCATGTAACAAAGAGACAGCCCCTGCCCTAAAGAGTGTACAATCAAGGTTAATGACAAGACACAACAATGAACTTTACTAAGATATGGTGGTAGCTATGAACATTTAGAACCACTATACAGGGTGACCCACTAAAGGGCATAAAAGAAGCAGATAAAAGTCTCATAGAGTCATAGACTTTAAGGTCAGAATGGACCATCATGATCATCTGATCTGACCTCCTGCACATTGCAGGCCACAGAACCTCACCCACCCACTCCTGAAATAGACACCTACCCTCTGGCTGAGTTACTGAAGTCCTCAAATCATGGTTTAAAGACTTCAAGCTACAGAGAATTCACCATTTACACTAGTTCAAAGCTGCGAGTGATCCTTGCTGCATGCTACAGAAGAAGATGAAAAACCCCCAGGGTCTCTTGCCAATCTGATCCAAGGGAAAATTCCTTCCCAATCCAAAATATGAAGGTCAGTTAGACCCTGAGCATGTGGGCAAGACCTACCAGAAAGATACCTGGGAAAGAATTCTCGGTAGTAACTCAGAGCCCTCCCCATATAGTGTCCTGTCTCCAGCTGTTGGGGATTTTTGCTATTGCCAGTCACTGATGGGCCACATGCCATCGTAGGCAGTCTCATTATTCCATCCCCTCCATAAACTTATCAAACTCAGTCTTGAAGCCAGTTAGGTTTTTCAACTCCACTGCTTCCCATGGAAGGCTGTTCCAGAACTTCACTCCTCTGATGGTTAGAAACCTTTGCCCAATTTCAAGCCTAAACTAAGTCTGTGTCAAGACAAAATAAACACAGTCCTGCACTCAAACTGACCATAGCATCCTGTGTTTCTGTAATCTCTACATATGATGGCATAAATACACATTGGGGCAATTGAAAAGTCACTGAAAATCTATTTTAAGTAATCTCCACAAGACAGTATAGATAATTTGTAATTGTAATTAATATTGCGGCCAGTAAGAGACAGCACATTGAAGAACTAGAAGAACAAACACTGTTATCCAGTTAAAATGTACCTAAGTAGTTTTGCAGTTATACCTTTTCATTATAGTATTAACATTTATAAAAATTATCATTCATTTGTTACAGTGTGACAATGTGCTTCATACAGTACAGGACACAGAAGTTCCTTTACTATTTTGTAGCAACTGAAAGAAACCCAGGTCAACTAGCCAGAATGAAGAAAAGAAATGATAACTACTTACATTACTCTTTTTTGTACCGGAGAAAGACTGTCTACCCATGAAGCATCAGAATAGGTATTTTCAGAATTGTTGACTGACTGTTGACAACAGTTACAATTTTAGTGTCAAATGTTTTGGAAAACATCCAAAAAAAGTGCATGTTTTAAAACAGGAACAGTCACACATCGGGGAAAAGAATCTGAATGAAAGTCAGGAGACATGGGTTTACACAAAGGCCCAAGCCAAAAAGATTGACTCAGGATTTCAAATGCTTCAGGGTGTCTGACTCTGGGGCTTAACTCAACACATTGTAGAGGGAGAATCCAAGTACAAATTTGGATTTCAAAACATGTTTTCCCTTAAATTTGGTGAGTGCTAGAATCCAGAGGTTTGTTCTCTGTTTCCACTGTTTTTGTTGACTGTGCGGGTCCTTTGCCATCACTAGTATCATTTCATATCCATAACCATTTCTGCTTATTTTTGCCTCCCCGTGCACACACTGAATCCTTCTCTATAATACAAGCAGATTCTATGCCACTCTCTGCTTCCTTTGCTCCACACACAAATCCCCTGCTGAAGATTCCCTTGATAAGGAGGGATCCCAGAGGGCATAGTTGGCTCCTATACCTCCCACCCTGTGGTCCCCAGTTCAGGCAGCATAGTGAGGGGGAGATTGACTGAAGTGTGCTGCTGTGCTCCAGTTATCCTTGCCTGCTTCATGCTCCCTAAGGGACAATAGCCATCTGGCACCAGTCTCAGGTCTCTAACCTGTGCCAAGGGCAGGGTCAAGAAACAGGGAGTCATAATTACCTGCCTGCTAGCTTCCCCACTCTGCTGTGCAGCAGGAAATCTGGCTACCAAGATACATTGTTTGCTTCCTTTTATCTAATGTTCTACTTTTACAGCTCAGTTTTAGTTCCAAAAGCTGTAATTAAAATTATTTCCCCTTTCTGACATGGGGGGATAGTCTCAATCATTTATTAAACCTGTGTGGTAATGGAAAAGGACTTGTGAACCTATACAACATGCCAAGCCAGTAACAACCAGACTGTTGCAAAAAGCGGTTTCTGTTGCTAAATGCTATTGATCTTACAAAACCCATAAATTGAAGTTCATGTAAATAGGCATCTCCATTTGACCATGAATGTTGACAAATCTGGGTAACATCAAGTAATTGCTTTTCTTTTTATGCTGATGCACATTTTCAGTGAAGTAAAACAATAGTCAGAGTACTTACCCTTTCTCTCAGTAATGGGGTGGCTTCTAACAAAGTTGAAGAACTCTGAACTTCACTTTTTACAAAAAGAAATATGATAGTGCTGTGAAGAGAAAAGTACATTAACATGTACCAAACATCAGTTCATGACGACATAACATTTAATACCCCAGAGCAAAAACAAAGTAGTTGAAGGCATAATCCTCATTTTCATTTTGTTCCTTATTTTTCATCCTTTGTTTGACAATGTCACACTTCAGGATATCTTGAAATGAACTCTTAGCTATCTTGATTAATCTTCTTAATTAATTTAGACACAAGTATATAATCTGATCAAATCTACTTTTAAAAATGTAGTACAGTCCTTATAGTTACCTCTTGTCATATTAATAGGATGTACATGTCACTGTTCTGATATATCATCGCATTATTTTTCTAAAGACAGTTGTCATAGCCCAGTACTGCATTTTCAAACTATAGCAGATGTACACTGGGATATCCTAAGGGAAATTCTATATACATTGTGGAAGCAGAGAAAGAACTGACAGGAAGGCGATTGCAATGCATGACAGTTCTTTCTCTGCTTCCACAACACCCTCCATGGGGTGGGAGTGAGGGGTAAGGAGAGGAGAAAATGAATGAGACCTTCTTTCCAAAAAGCAAAAGCACACTACATTTACCAGAATTAGTGTTTCTAGAAGGTAACTAAACTGTTCACAATAAGGATGTTTTTAACACACCTTTACATTTACAGCTTCTGTGCAGCAGACTTAACAGCTTACTGCACTTCATTTAGCCTGGGACATAAACTGAGAATAGAAATTCTAGGTCCATTTTCTCAAGCAGCACTCTGATTTGTTTTGTTTTTTATAGTCTTGCATGTTTTTCAGTACAATTCAACTGAAAATGTTAGGCCCCTTCTCAGAAGCCTAGTTCTATGATTGGTAGGAGTGAGGTTTAAACAGGAGTAATTACCAACATATTTAACTTGCAAATTTCATCAGGTAAATATGTGCAATCAGGATTGGCAGGGTTTGTTTTTTAATGCCAAGGAATGGCGCGGGTCCCCATCATGCATGGTTCTTCCCCCTCCTGAGAGGATAGGAAGGAATATTGGGAGGGGGGGATGTCAGTCTCCTCCATGAAGACCAGGAAAACACACATTGTTCCCCCTCCAGGTCTATGAAGCTTAGATGAAATGCTTAAACTGTGAGTTCCATCCTCCCTAAGGGCATGGCTACACTGGCAGATGTAGAGCGCTTTGACAGCCTTTGCTGCGCAGTAGGGAAAGCACAGCAATCTGTCCACACTGAGAACTGCAAGCGCACTGGCATGGCCACATTAGCAGCTCTTGCAACGGCAACAGAGAGCAGTGCATTGTGGTGGCTATCCCAGCATGCAAGTGGTTGCAACGTGCTTTTCAAATGGGGTGGTGGGGTGCAGTGTGACAGGGAGTGTGTTGTGTGTATGTGGGGGGAGAGAGAGTGGGTTTTTGGGGGGCTGAGAGCATGTCAGCATGCTGTCTTGTAAGTTCAGACAGCAACATTCCCCCTTTTCCCCCCGCCTCTCTCTCTCTCTCTCACACACACAGCATTCCACAGTAATGGTTGCTTTGTCTCAGAGCAGATAAGCATGCCAGATGTCAGAAACGGAGCTTTCAAAGGGCATATCCGCATTCCTGCAGCGATTACAAAACAATGACAAGAGTGGCCACTTGACTTAAGGGGATTATGGGACGTTTCCGGAGGCTGATCAGAGTGCAGTAATGCAACGCCTCATTCACACTGATGCCCAGGCGTTTCAGCCAGTGCGCACCAAGCATTAATCTTCTCACTGAGGCGGAGTACCAGGAGCGCTCTAGCCCTGGAGTCAGAGTGCTCTACGTGCCTTGCCAGTGTGGACGGGTAGTGAGCTACGGTGCCCGGGGCTGCTTTAATGCGCTCTAACTTGCAAGTGTAGCCAGGCCCTAAGTGTCTGGAAAGTGTCTTGCATAGAATAGCTGCTCCCATATATAAATAAAGAATTGGATGCCTTGTAGAGGCTCCTGGAGGATGCCATGGTTGGGGAATTCTGGCAGTATGGCTTCAGAGCTTTGCTGTTGCGGATTGTAGAGCCTCTGGGGAAAGAGATGGTGTGGATGGCCCTGGATTCAGCTGAATCTATGGAGTCTGCCAGGTTTGAGGAATGGTTTTGTGGCCTAGTCTATGGAAAGGGGCAAAGAAGAAGCAAACTCCACCTCTCTGAAGGATTGATGAGAGACAAATTCCACCAGGAGATCATAACTTTTTCCAGGGAAGGCTTTTCCCAACAATTTTCAAAGTGAAACATTTGAGTAATTTAACTACGACAATCAATCTACATTTGGGATGGTATTTAACGTGTTCATTGGCATAAAAATGTGCTTCTCCATTTATGAAGATCTATTTTGCCATTGAATTGGAATTAACATTTGTCTAATTCTGAAAATATTTCTCTGTCTCACTGGATAGGACAACTTAATAAATTTTAAATGAACTGCATTTGCAAAATTCACTCAACTAACAGACATCCTCTCCTATTAAATCAATACCTCAGTAATTAAATCAAAGAAGTTGTTTATTATTAGGAAGAATATTTACCTTAACACTGAAAGTCCAGCTCCGATATAATTTAAGATGGGTTTTGATACTTCTTCTGGGTCAATTCCAAACCAGCCGAACCTGGAATATTTAACCACAGTTTTATTTGATTCCATTTATATGTATTCCATTTTAAATTAGAGTCCAGTCTTGGAAATCCTTACTAATGCAAGCAGTCCCACTGAGGTCCAGATTATCAGGACTGGGCTCATGCTTAGTGAAGTTTTGCCAAAAGGCAAGTTTCTGTAAATGTCCAGGCTAAAAGAAATAAATTCAACCATGTACAATTATGATGATAAAGAAAACAATGAAAATGAAAACAGCATTTTACTTGCACATGAAAAATATGATTTTAATTAATCAGATGAGTGAGCATTTAGGGTCTTTTGCAAAGAAGATCCAATAAACATTTTCTTCTTATTGAGAATCTCACAAATAAGCGAGCAGAATAGATTACAATTAACCTGAATATTTCATTGGGAGAAAAAAATCTTTTCTATTTCATACATCTTTTGCATTCATGTTGAGTGTTTTCATTACAGTTGTTAATGAAGAGATGACAGCATTCACATTGTGTAATTTAAAGCTTAAATGCAGTTACCTTGAGCTTGCCCAGCCAGTTAGCAAATTAAAAGAAGCCCAGATTAAGAGTCCAAGACCTAAACCAATGGTTTTAACAATGGGGACAACTGTAATGTTACCTGCAATATGGAAAAAACACAAAAGCAAAATTATTTTATTGCCAAAATATTTTGGTTTTAAAATTGAGTGCTCATATTTGTACTTTGAATTTCAATATGGTTTATAAGAGCAGATCCTTTGAACAACATCAGTCAATATGCAGTACATGATGATGTTGTTGTTAAATATTTAACAAATGCACACAAACACACTTTCTTCAATTCATCATCCACAATTTTGAAAGCTATTCTTGGTGTGAATTTGGTGCTTACAAAAGGAAGGTGCTGAAGGCATTGTGTGTAAGGTCTTCAAGGCACCCCAACCCTACAAGAATGTCTGGTACTCTGGTCCTAAATTTCTCTCTCAAGAAGAAAATGCCATTTATGTCTAACCATGCAATAATCATGTTTTAGGAACAGGAAGAGACCAGTATTCTTGAGTTTTTATATTTTCCCATATACTTACTCAACTGAAAATTTCTGTATTCTGCAAAGAGTTTCCCTGTCATTAAAGTGGGTTAAGTTGGTTCTACTCTGCATTTTCACAGACTCAAATTTGAATTCAAAGTACTGGGTGCTTTGTGAAATGTCACCAACTAGGTTTTAATTCACATAACCTGGGGTGTTTTTGCTTCCACCAATGGCATGAAGACACATCAAGGTAATGTAGAGATATTTCTGTCCCTAAGGAGAAGAATCTGTCTGTCTTATACAGTGATGGTTCCTATTAAAGAGCCCTGCACTGGACTACAGCTAAGACTGTCTAGTCATTTCATGCTCTTTTTTTTTTTGGATGTTTCTTTAAGGTTTAATTTATATCAATCCAATATGAGGACGAAATTAGGAAATACACAGTTAAGGTGACCAGATGTCCGCATTTTATAGGGACAGTCCCGATATTTGGGGCTTTTTCTTATATAAGCTCCTATTACCCCCCACCCTCTGTCCCAATTTTTCACACTTGCAATCTGGTCACCCTATCACAGTGCTTATCACCCAGCAGCTCCCACTGGCTTCAGTGGGAGCTGCTGGCTGCCCAGCACTCTTGAAAATCAGGCCACTTATTTAGAAGCTTAACTTTGGCTTTTGAAAAACTTGGGCCAATAGGTTTCTTATAGCTATTTATAATGTAAGCATTCAGCCATACGGCTAAGGTAACTTTAGCATCTTCTGTTTCTTCAGCCCTTCTAAAACATGGATATTATTTGGTTCCTGTATTACTTTAGGTTTTTAAATAAGGCTGGTGAAGACCACTGTCAATGCTAAAACTGTAAAATATCATGTTCACAGTAATACATACAATAATGGCAGAGATCCAACAGTGCAGTAAATAACAAAGATCCATTTAGTATATCAAATATTTAAATGTTATCATCTCTGCCTCCTCGGAGGAATTAGCTTTATTGTGTTTCTGAAGAAGTAGGATCTTCCTCATTACCTGTAGCCCATACACTACCCCCAACCATAGCAAGAGGCCAAAACCGAGGGCTATTCTGAATAAGGTTCACCACCAATGATACTATCCATATTGCAGCACAGAGAATCCACTGGAAGAACATTCCTGGAGGGGAAAACAGACAAATAAATGAATATGTAACCATCAATGTTTTTTTTAAAAAAAGATTTCTTTCAAGTACTGTATGTGTGAGCCTGTTGTTTCTTGTTCATATAATATATCTCAGATGAAATTATACAGATGCAATTGAAATCTGGTCACATATTTTAGAGAACTATCCCTTATGAAGTTTATGTAGCCACGTTACAATATTTTTAAAAGATTATATTTTGGAGCAAGATGTTAGCAGTCAACCAGTCATTTATTTCTGGGTTCTCGCATTCTCCGTACACTTGTTAACTACACTTGCTTGAACAGAGTTAATACAGCACAGATCCTCAGGTGCACATGAGCTCTGCTTAGCTCTTGAAGACGATGGACATGAGTTACTCTCCCTCCCTTCCGCTCCCAAACATGAACATGTTAGAACAGCCTAGAAATTACTCTAACTTGCACTGTGTGGGACAGTCCTGGAACTGTTCCAGTAACACAGGATGGCCAGATTGCTGTACACTCTGGCCAAACTTCCTCTCACTCCCAGCAGATCCTGGACTTAAAGGGGCCAGGAGTGGGTGAAATATTTGCTGGCTTTACGCCCCTTCTCCCCCAGGACTTCCCTTACACAAGGGAAATCCTTGGCTGAATATTTAAGGCAGCTTTTTTGTCCCCTATGCTGTGCTGGATTAGCACAAAAAGAGGCTAGGATCCATCCTCTAATGCAGATATGGTTACAGAAAAGTAATTTGGGATAAGTCTTTTTTGATCACGGGATTCTGGTAACCAATGAATAATAATATGTCTTCACATATACCTAGATACAGCATGACCCCCTATAAGGCAAGTGAAGTGCTGTGGCAAAATCATAAATCATAAGGGGTTGTTTCGTGTTATCAGATTGCCAAGACATAAGTACTCAAGTTTCTACTTTTGATTGCTTTTAATGTTATCTACAATAACGTGACTCAAGGGATGGAGATATTTAATAGATCACCAGCTATAAAGGGTAAGTAATACACACTGAAGTGTGTATTTGAGAATCTGCAAACTGCGAGGGACTGAAAGGCACTTCACTTTTTGCTTTTCCATCTTGCAGCATCTTGTAGTATACTCTATCTCTCCTAAGTGGATGGCAAGACATAAGAAGGGCTTCTCAAAGTTTTTCCACTTCCTTGAGTTTTTATTATTGCTTTTACAAAACTAATTGTTGTGAGGAAAAAATGCTGTACTTCTTCCACCTCTCTCTATAGCTTAAGGCTGTGCTGGGGCTAATGCTGATATAGCTGGGACGTTTCAGTAACCAGCAGATTCCATATTCTCACTGAAAGTGTGTAAAACTTAAATACTGTTCTTACAAGTGGTAAAACTATTAAAAAAACAAAACCAGATTGTTTACCATCACCAGTATCAAATTTCTTAACAGGTACAAAGTTTGTCCCAAATAAAAAGACAGCTATTGCAGAAGAGGTAAAGCCGATAGTGAGATCTGTTCCATTGCTGTTGACGGAACTGTTATTTGCTGTCCAGCTGTTCATTTCTGTTCTGAAAATGCTTCTTGTTGTGGTGCTTGTTTTAATGAAGATCCTTTCAGACAGCTTCTGGAAACAGAGACCAGAATTAAATAAATATATGTCATTGGATCATAGCAGTCCTAATGGGGTATGATTTTTAGTAATGTGGGGGTTTAAAAGGTCCTGCTTTCTACTTCCCAAAAGCTGAAAACAATTGTAAGGAATAATGTAGCCTAATGAGCTACCACCATAAAATTTAGATAAGGAAGAAACTAAAGGAATACACATTAAATATCTCATCTCAAAAGCAACTTCAAGCAGAAGAGCATATGGAGATATAAAACATGAGTAGTTAGAGAACAGACACAGCCATAATACAGAATTATGAATACTCAAATGTATCCAGCTTAAGGGAAGGCCGGTGCTTTTTTATGGACAGGTGCTAATATTGGAATGTTGGAATGATCCTAGCTCCAGAATGTTGCTATGGGAGACTGCCTGGAACCAAGCAGGCTGATGTCTTTTGGGTTTGCATGACAGCAAGTATTAGGCAATTCAATGCAATCATCTTCCTCTGGTGGAGGAAGTCTTGGCAGTGAGACTCACATTGCCTAGAAACCAGAATGGAGGGGAAGGTGGGCAGCAGGGCCGGCTCCAGGCACCAGCTTAACAAGCAAGTGCTTGGGGCGGCCAAGGGAGAGGGGTGGCATGTGCGGCAATTCGGGGGCGGCAGGTCCCTCACTCCCTCTAGGAGCGAAGGACCTGCCGCCGAACTTCCGCCGCCGATCACGGCTTTTTCCCCCAATTGCCGCCGCCGGTCGTGATTGCGGCTTTTTTTTTTTTTTTTTTTTTTGCTTCGGGCGGCAGAAATGCTGGAGCTGGCCCTGGTGAGCAGTGCAATGATTCCACAGAGCCAATATGGAAGCCCAGGCTTAAAGCTGTTACAATCCATGGAGTTTAAGGTGCCCTGGGTTTTTTTTCTGCAGAAAGTAAGGGGGAAACCCATAAAGTTTCTTCCTTAAATCTCCATGGAAACTTTTGGGAAGAACGCAATGAGGGAAAGCTTGCAGAGTTTTTCTTCACCCCATAGCCTCACTCCTGTGGAGTTTCCCCAAGGGAAGGGCTGCTCTGGACCTATTTAAGTAAAATTCTTCTGAAATGTAATCTAGTCTTAGTGAGGGGAAAATGGCATTTCATATTCTTTTATTGTAGATTTAAGAGAGAGTTTAATGTAAAGCTATTTCCTGGGTTTTTCTTTATTTCAAAGGAAGAAGAGCTGTGTTCCCCCACGTCCATTCCCTTACTTTACCTCACCTTCTCCAGAATCTCACTATCAGTTCTGTTGGACAGGCACTATCATCAACTGCTGCAGCAGAGTCACAGGTTTTGCTTGAAACTAGCGATTTGTATCGTCAGGTGAAAAGTTCACTCTCCACAAGGAGCGAAACGAATGTAATTATTTAAATGTTTCCCTCTGGAGGATGTTGCAGTGTTTTCTCCTTGAATACCCAAGAAAAAAAAACAGGACGCTGGAGTAGCAGGTACCCCACCATGAGAAGAGCATGGGGTAACTTACTCCACCTTTCTAGGCCTCTGTTATCCCTCACATGCGTTGTCTGTCTGGTCTATTTAGAATGCAAGCTGTTTCAGAGAGTTTTTACTGTATTTTGCTATATGTTTGTAAATACCGCCCCCCCCCCCCCCAGCATAATGGAACCCCATTCTTGGCGAGGGCATGTAGGCACTACTGTAATGCAACTAATAACACTGGTCTACAATTTTTGAGAAGTCGTCTGCTTCAGAGATAAAATGTGCTATTTATTATGTATTTTGATGTGCTGAATTCAAATATGACAATTAAAACAACTGACTGGCTACTGTTTCTAAGTTATTTAATTTTTTACATTTTATGTCTATGTATATTGTGTAGATAGTAGAGTTTTAATCATAAATTGTAAACCTAGGTCTTTTCATGTGTTTATGGTTGCTTTACATGATAATATTTCACCTGTCCTGTTTATGTAACACGTTAAAAATCAGCAAAAGGGTTATATAAATAAAATTTATTATGAAACAAAAGGCAAAAAACTATTATGTACATAGTTTAGTCCTATTCAGTGTCTACTCAGCACTTCTTGGCTTGTCTCTTGTATTCATTAAATGGAGCATCTCTTGTCACTGTCCAGCAATAGTTTGCAAGCATTGATGGGCTCCATTTGCCCTGATAGCGTTTCTCCCTTGTTGCAATGTCCTGGTGAAATCGCTCGCCGTGCTCGTCGCTCACTGCTCCGCAGTTCAGTGGAAAAAAATCTAGATGAGAGTGCCAAAAATCTCTCTTTAGTGACATGTTGCAACCAAGGCTTTTGTATGCCTTGAGGAGGTTTTCCACCAACAACCTGTAGTTGGGGGGTACTGGGCGTATAGCTGATGGAATGTTTGGAGAATGCACAGTCCACTTTTTCTTCTTTGACACACCTTTCCCAACTGGAGGCACCATGCAGAAGTAACAATTGCTGGTATGATCTGTTGGCTCTCTCCAAATCATTGGCACCGCAAAAGGCATAGATTTCCTTTTCCTGTTCAACCACTGGCGAAGATTTGTTGCACAAGTGTTGCAGCATATGTGTGGGGCCCACCTCTTGTCTTGATCTCCAATTTTGCAGCCAAAATAAAGGTGATAGGCTTTCTTAACCATAGTGGTTAGACTGCACTTTTGTGATGCAAAAGTCACTTCACCACAAACATAGCAGAAGTTATCTGCATTGTTCACACAAGTACGAGGCATCTCTGCTCACTTTGGCTAAACAGAAATGTGTCCCTTTGCAAAATCAAACACTGACAAATAAGAGAGCACGACACTGTATGATTTCGAGAGCTGATATAGGGCAATTTGTTCAGCAGAATGATGTAAGCTTCGTTATCATTGCATCATCCATGACTTCTAGGAATAACATGATGCAATTCATATCATGTATGATGCAATACCAGCTTCAGATGGCATCATTCATTGTTTAGCCTAAAAAGCAAGTACTGTCCAAACCCAGTCATAGATTTATTCATAGATCCAGTCAAAGATGTATTTTAGTCATTTCTGGTTTAAATTGAGATCCCTTCCCTTCATAACTCACTTATCCTCCGCCATTCCCAAGTCAAGGGTCGTATATACTGACCCAATAGCATATCTTGAAAACTAGAGCCAACCAACAATTTTAAGCATCATTTTCGTTCTCAGTGACCCAGAATTAGTAAAGTTTGACTACATTTATTTCAGAAGCATTTTGGCTGTAGAGCAGTGTAATAACTAATACTGGAACTGCTTGAGAGACTCACTTCTCAGTTTGAGAAACACCATGCTGGAGTATTAACTCTATACAGCACTCAAACACCACAGGGATGGATGTGGAGTAGATAAGGAAAGATAAAAATGAAAAGTCCAGCATGTTTGTTTACTCACTAAGCCATTGTACTAATCTGCATATGTGTGCAAGTCAAGTAGGGGACCATACCTGGGTTTTGCACAAGAAAATCTTCACATTGTTAAGAACATTGACATAGTATTGATTTTCCTGCTTTTATTACATTTCTGCAAACACAGTATGCAATTCTGTAGCCTTTACTCTCATAAAACATGACAGTGCTTTAAGCTGCCCTTCAAAGGGGGAAAACAGTGTATGCTCTTTTGAACTTCACTATGGTGTATAAAGGAGCCCTGAAATGTTGCTTTTATTATGCCCGAGGAAAAATGTGTGTGTGGGAAACAAGAGAGAGTTCTGCTTGTTTCTGACATTTAAAAATGTTATATTGTGTGCCCTGGAAGACTATGTATGACTTGAGAAGTATTTGCACTACACCACAAGTACAAAAGAAAGTGAAACTTCTGATTAACTGCAAGGGGAAGTTATTTTTATTCAGACTGTTTAAAACTCCCTGTTTTCCTTAAAATCCATTTGCCTAAAGCACTTAAGAGACCAGCTCATTTTAAGATTGAACACCCTTACTTCAGTTAAGGTTTGAAAAAGTTTCCAATAGTCATCCAAAGTTTCCAATAGTCATCCAAAGAGTCTTCCAACAACAATTACAGGAACAAAAAAGACAAGACTGGTCATTTCTGCTAATTCTAAGAGGCTAGGGGAGCACAAAGTAGAAAATGAATTATGTACAAGAAGGAAAAGAACCTTTCAGTCTCTCTGTGTACATCAGAAAAAAGTGAAAAGAGGCCACAAGCTAATTTTTTTCCTATGTAGGTCACCCCTAAGGACTGAAGTGTCAAGGCTATCTACTGTTGATATAATACAAATAGTTTGAAGGCAGGAGATTGACAGCTACTGAGGAACACTCAAAGTAAGGAGACTCCAATTTTGATATATACAAATTCCACGTAATTTTATGTACTTTCTTTCTTACAAAATATTTGTTGCAATGCTCTTTTTTCTAATAAATCCTGAGCTATCAACCTAACTCACACGAGCAACTTCACAATACGTGCATCCAGGAACCAAATTCACCTGGCAAGAGGCTCTAATTCCAAAATCAGGATCTTACTATGTCTCCCTCACATCTGATCCAACCAGCGTTTAAATGAGAACTAGCTGGCTGTAGCTCAATCAAGACAAGGACAAACATAATGTTGCTAGGCTGGGGACAGCAGCCAGAAGAGTTGGCAAAACTCATATTGGCATTTCTCATAGCAGGAATGTGACCTCCATTTAGAAAACAGGAACACAACTTGAAGTTGATATTGGATCCTTGGTTGATTTGCTCCCTCCCTTTAGTCGGCTGTAGCCCAGGTGCGTTAACCTCCCAAACACACTGCAAAGCTCATCTTTTCTCTCTGAGGCAGGTGTGAGCTGACAGGGATATATGTACAGGCAGCCCTTTGTTTATGATTATATTGATTTCTAATTTATGAGATGGACGCCCAGAGCTATTCATGAGCACCTGCAGAGATATTTGAAAAAAAAAAAAATCAGAGGAAGAAATACATAAAGAATACTAGCTCTACAGAAATATGGATACAAGCTGTAAATTCAGTTTTCAAACACCCAAACATTCAAGGGTGCTTTCAGTTCAGATCCAATTTCTGATTCTATTTTTAACTACGTAAAAAAAATGCCTCTTGCCCTTGAGCTAACATCCCATAGCATTTAGGTTAACCATGTATGTTTTTTATTTATATATTATATACCAGCTCCTGGGTCTAGTCTCTGTCTGCTTGGAAAAGCTCAGGAGAAGGATTGCAAAAATGGATATAAACCACCTTCGTTATTCCAGATGTTGGGACAACAGCAGCACTGCAGTGCAGACAGTTGCTACAGTCTCTGTAGCAGTCTTCTTTTACTCTTTAGAAGAAGGGGCAATCTGGGATGTCCAGTTGAACCTGCTTTAAGCCTGCTTTGTATTGCCAGTAGCAAGGCTGATGATCTGACAGCATTGGCAAGATCCTCAGCTGGTATAAATTAGCACAGGTCCATTGATGTCAGTGGAGTTTTGCTGATTTATACAAGCTGAAAATCGGGCCCTATATTTTCATTATATTTCCTCAGAAAATAGCCCACAGTTGAGTTAATTCGCAGGCCAGGTATAAAGAAAAGGACAGGGTATGATTATCCTTTATATAGCACTTGGCTATGCTTTTTGTAGACAAGTATGAAGACAAGGATCCTACCCCAAAGAACTTTCATCTCAAGATGGATGAAGGATGCAGTTAAGACTTCAGAGAAATTGTGGCTTGCTCTGGGGTATGGAGCTTTGTTAATAAAACAGGTATTTGTAGAGACCACATGCCATATTGACAGTTCATTCCCTCTGTAATCTCTTCATTGAAGAGGGTATTTTCACTGTGATTATCATAGAATCCTTTCACATCAAAGAGGTATGACAATGAAACTTAAAATGTGAGTCTGAGATTTGATTACTTGCTAAGGAAAGGTCTCTTATGTTATCCTTTCTAAATTAAATGTTTTTGAAAGATGATTGTTCAGACTAAGTTGTCAAAAAGTTGTACTTAAATTACATAGAAAAAATAGTTGTTTGCTGTGTTGTTGTAGCTATCTTGGTCCCAAAATATTTGAGAGACGAGGTAAGTTGGCCCAGTAAAAGACAATGCCTCACTTACCTTTTTTCTCTCATAGAAAAAATATGCAGTTCAATTCACCAAGGGCCAGATTTTACCTCCCTTACTCATGTTGAGTAGTACCTTATTCCATGATGTCAAGAGAACTACACTCAGAGTAAAGGACTTCCCAACTAGAATACAGATGGCAGAATCTGGCCAGAAATAAGTAATCTCAAATACAATCACAAATGAAACAACAGCACATGCAATTTAAGTTTTCACATATTCATCTGCAAATATTGTGCAGCTCTTCAAAAATGTAACTCAAGTGTTAACAGAGAACTCAAACTCTTTGTTATCCTTTCCCCCTTTCAAACAAAAGCAGCATGGATGATAGTCCATTTAATAATTACAATTTTAATGGATTTGTTTCCACAGTCAGCGTTCTTGTACAGAGGACCTAGGGTGAAACTGTGTCTTGTTGGAAGTGGGCTCAGCTCTTGAGACTTCAGTGTAGCCTCGCTCATGTACATCAGCAGATATTTCACCCCTTTCATCTCACTCACTCCAGAAGCATTAACTAGGCAAATTACCATACTCAAAGAAGTATTAACATACCCACAGAAGCATTATAGGTACAGTACATCCTCTCCTTTGGGCTTTCATTCACTTCATTCATTGCCTTTATATGGTTATATCATTAAAAAGTATTGAAATTATTTAAAATTGTTTAATTTAAATGGCAGGAGCTTACTTTGATTTTAATGAAGTGATAATAGGGGTTTACCTATTTACTCTATCAATCCAACTGCTGCATTTAGTTTCATTTCTCTCTGCTCATTTTATTTTTGAAATTAACATCTCCTTTACTTTGCGCTTTATAAATGTTTCCCCCCTTACTATTCTACTTTTATTAGTGTATCTCTTTGCTCACATTACAAAATCCTAGGCACACAAATGGGTTGTCATTAGTGACTTTACTTACAATTGTTTCTTTGCAGTTCCGACTTCCTGCACTGACTTGCTCTGCAGAAACTGCCGGTGCCTAGCTCCAGTTCCCGTTCCTCCTCATGTGATCAAGGCTCCCACCCACCCGTCCTTCTCTTTCATTCATTTATTATCTTTTGGGCACATTTGATACTGAAGGGAACTTGTCATACTATATATGTGTTGAGAGTGGAGGGGAAGAGAACTCCCAAACTGCAAATAAAGCAGAATAGCCTTCTGATTCTGACCTCTACCCCACCTTCTTCCCTTTTGTGGCTCCGCTGTATCAGCAGCTACTTCATGTCATGTGCTTGGGTCTGATCACGAGTCCAGGGCACTGACAGGAGCAGGAGGAGGAGCAAGGGCTGCAGTAGCTAAGGCAGTTTGGGTGCAGTGTTTGAGAAGTGCAGGCTTAATTTAACTCCATGTTTTTTGGATTTCTAATACTTAAAGCTTTCTTAAAAAAAAAAAAACCCAAACCGTCAAATGCTTTGAAAAGAAATAGGCACTCACACCACTGATATGTGCCTGCAGCAGCTGCAGCTATAACTAGATCTTAATTACGTTTTTTCAGTGGCAATATATATGCACATACACACCTATCACACTCAAAAGAACATTATTGAGGTTGCAGTCAATTGCTCAGAATTTAGGAAATGCCAGAATGAAGGTTGCCTGTGCAACCTTTACTCACTCCCCCCTTGTGCCTATGTATTACAATACTGCCCTTAATTACATGATTACATACAATTTTTTCCTGCATCATTCAGTGCATAAGATGTAGGGTGCTCACTTAATGAGCTGACATTCAATATTCGATTTTCTCCTTATTGTTCAATGAGTGGCCCCAAGCTTTATTTACTGCACACTATTCAAACCCTGCTCTGGAAACAGAATTGTTAACTTCCTCACAAGTGTTTCTGTAACGCTTATCACTATAGTATCTAATGCTTCACAAACATCAATATTTGTCACATCACTCCTGTGAGGTCGGGGGTGATATCCCCATTTTACAGATGTGGAACTGAGGCACACAGAGATTAAGATAAAAAGTTTCCCATACTTTTTGGTGCTCAATTTGAAATGGTTAGGACCTGATTTTTCAGAGGATTTAGCATTTTTATACCACTTCATAAGTTCAAAGCACCACTCTAATCTATTTCGTACGCTCAGCAGTTCTGCAAATCTAGTCCCAGGTGAGTCAAGCTTGACAACCCAAAAATGAGGAACGCACAATTAGTGATCACATGTGAAAATTTTGGTTTAAATGACTTGCCCACTATCACTCTGTTGTGGGAGCAGGGATATAATCCAGTTCTCCTGGATGGAATTTCCTGGCTGGGATCTTGTGGAAAAAACTAGTGACTGATCATGTAATTAGAGACTGACTGTATCATAATGTACAAGGGGACAGAATTAAGGTTGTGCCTTAATTCTGGCATTTTCAATTTCCCCCTTCTCTTTCCCTTGATTCCCACCCCAAACTTCTGCCAAGCTCTCCCTCTGCTCCTATCCATTCCTGCCCCCCCCCCATTCCACTTTGCTGCTTAACCACTTTTGTCTCCTGTCTTCAAGGTTAAAGTATACAGTATCTTCAACTTATTTGTTTCTTCACTTCTTATTTTTCAAATTAAGGTTCAATAATATTAGTGTGTGAGGTGCTTTTTAAACTATCTTATATTTTCAAAATAAAACAGCAAAGCTAGTGCCTGAAATAATTTCTTAGATGTTGAGGTATTCATGAGCAAAATCTTGCTTGCTTTATTTATTATGTATGTTCTATGGGTTGTGGGTTGCCTGAGGATGACATGGATATGGTACACAAGCTTGCCATGGTGTACAGCTATATCTCTGGACAAATGCAACCAAGAACTGTGTCACAAAACTTCAGGTAATTTAAATTCACTCACCTTTTGGAAAACTGTGGGGTTGTACCAAATAGAGAGGAATTTTTATGCAAAAGTAAATAGGAATGGAGGAGAACATTTAAATAGAAACAAAACGCACTGCACTAATAACTGGCTGAATTCTCACTTGTAGTTTTGGGATATGGTATTTATAGTGAGTGATATAGCCTTTGATCTAATAGTATTTGCATTGTCAGGTTGGATTCCACACTGAAGTCATAATCCTGGCCTTGATCCTGCTTTACTCAAATACTTGGAGGCTGCAAAGTTTTCCACAAATCTTTGAAGATGTTTGCGTGTGTGTACCTTCCTCTCACCCCCTTGCAAGAAATCAGTTGAGATTCCTCCCCAAGTCACCCATACCCTTAGAATCCTCATGGACAAGAGCCAGCTGTGTGGAGATTTGGTGCCTCTACACTGGTGCTGGAACCCCAGCACACTCAACCCACTCCATAGTAATCTGGCTGTGATAGAGGAGCCATACCATGAGGCTTCCCTTGGTTGTGACTGCCCTTACTGTTTCCTATCTGGATTGGATCCATGGAAAGGTAGTTTATCACTGTATCAACTCCTTTGGTTAATCTTTGAGAATACTTGGTGGATGATTGCATTTCCCAGCCTCCCACCCTCTTCCCTACCGCATGCCCAACTCCTAATCCTTGCTCCAACACAGACTGACCCTGGGAAATCCATCTATGTGATCACATGAAAGGATTGGGGGGATAGTGCAGTGATGTTGGCTGATTTTATAGATATACGTACACACTTCCTTCATGGGATAGGTGAAATCCACTTGGGAGGGGCCTCCATGCACAGCCTCACCCAGACCTATCTGGATCCTTGTTTGGGATATTAGAATGTGATGCACAGGGAATGGCAGAGTTGTGACAAAGGCATCATTATAACATTGCTGCAGATTGAAGCAGAAAGAGAGCATGCTGTGAACAAACCTTTTGCCAGATACAAATATCTTTAAAAATTTATAAAATAATTAGGGACAACTATTTTTAAAATATCAAACAAATGTAAAAATAATATGTTGTATCTTTGGGCTGAGTGGTTAGTCCATATCTGAGGCCTTGCTGGGCTGTTTCCATTAGAAGGAAAAATTGATAACAAGGGTCAGGTATTTCTTTAATGCAAACTCTACTCTCAGGCCCATACTCATGACTGCTTTTCTGGCTTTCTTTTGGCTCTCTCTACCCATCAACCAATCAATGGCTCAGCTCCTGCATTTGCAATCAGGCCCTAGAAAACCCCCTTGGTCAATATGGCTCAACTTCTAATTGGCCCTGCATGCAGCCTAGTGCCTTAGGCTTCTATTGTCTCCTCCTATCTTATGCCATAAAGGAGATCTATTGCATCTTTCATTTAGCCTGAATGAAGGGTGATTAGCATGCCCATCAGCTTTAACAATGCAAAACCAGCCTAACTTTCTTTTTTGACAGGGTTGCTGGCCTAGTGGCTTGGGGAAAAGCTGTAGATGTGATATATCTTGATTTTTACTAAGGCTTTTGACCCAGTCCCACATGACATTCTCATAAGCAAACTAGGGAAATGTGGGCTAAATGAAATTACTGTAAGATGAGTGCACAATGGATTGAAAGACCATACTCAAAGAATACTTGTCAATGGTTTACTGTCATACTGGGGGAATGTATCTGGTGGGAACTGTGCATGGTTTTGTCCTGGGTCTAGTATTAGTCAATATTTTCATTAATGACTTGGTTAATAGAGTGGAGAGTATGGAGTGGAGAGTACGCTTATTAAACTTGTGGCTGGCACCAAGATGGGAGGGGTTGCTAGCACTTTTGAGGACAAGATTATAATTCAAAATGACCATGACAAATTGGAGAACTGGTCTAAAATCAGCAAGATGAAATTCAGTAATGACAAGTGCAAAGAAAGGAAAAGCCAAATGCACAACTACAAGAAGGGGAATAACTGGCTTGGCAGTGGTACTGCAGTAAAGGATCTGGGAATTACAATGGATCACAAATTGAATGAGTCAACAATGTGACGCAGCTGTGAAAAAGGCAAATATTCTGGAGTATATTAACAGGAGTGTTCTATGTAAGACATGGGATGTAATTGTCCTACTCTTTTTGGCACTGATGAGGCCTGAGCTGGAGTACTTTGTCCTATTCTGGCAACAGACTTACAAAAAGATGTGGACAAATTGGAGAGAGTCCAGAACAACAAAAAATGATTAAAGGTTTAGAAAATCTGACCTCTGAGGAAAGGTCAAAAAAACTGGGCATGTTTAGTCTTGAGAAAAGGAGACTCGGGGGAACCTGGTAAGTCTTCATATATGTTAAAGGCTGTTTATAAAGAGGACAGTGAGCAACTGTTCTCCATGTTCCAAGAAGGTAGGATACAAAGTAATGGGCTTAATCTGCAGCAAGGGGGAGTTAAATTAGATATTAGGAAAACCTATAGAGGGTTTGCTTACAGCACTGCAGTAGTTGCAGCTGCGCTGCTGTAGTATTTAGTGAAGATGCTATATATGATGATGGGAGAGTTTCTCCCATGGGCGAAGGTACTCTATCTCCCCAAGAGACAGTAGCTAGGTTGATGGGAGAAGCCCTTCTGTCGACATTGCGCTGTCTACGCTGGGGGTTAGGTCGGTATAACTATGTTGCTCAGCGATGTGGGTTTTCCACATGCCTGAGCGACATACTTATAATGACATAAGTTTGTAGTGTTCACCAGGACTAACGCTAAAGATAATTAAGAACTGGAACAGGCTTCCAAGGGAGGTTTTGCAATCCCCATTGTTGGATGTTTCTAAGACCAGGTTAGACAAACACCTGTTAGGGATGGTCTAGGCTGATTTTGTCCCGCCTCAGCATGGGGGGGGAGGGGTGAACTAGATGGCTTCTTGAGGTCCCTTCCAGTGCTACATTTCTATGTTTCTGTGAGTACCTATAAATCAAAGACATGCTTGATGGCAGTCATTAACATCTAATAGCATAACAATATAAAAATTACCAAAAACCTAGAATATTGGTAAATCCAGCCTCTTTCTGAAGTGAAGTGAGACAGTATGTGAAAGCAAACTGTCATAATCAGTAACTGTTATAACATTATAATTTGTTTGCATTATGGTACCGCCTAGAAACCCCAATTAAGTTTGGGGCCCCCCTCCTGTTAGTAAAACTCAGAGTAAGAGACAGCCATCATAGTACAAGTATATTTTAAAATGATCATTTATTATGTTGAATAGTTTTCTAAATACAACTGGCCCCCTGTGATGTAGTATACAAAGCCTGCAATGGGGTCAGGAAAGTGCTTAAGGTGCGGCTATGGGCTCAAGATCCCTAGCCACACCTACAAGCCATGTCAGGCCTGCAGGAAGGGCCTTAAGAAGGAGAAACCCTGCTTAACTGGCAGCAACCATGGTTTCAGCTTGTGGAATACAGTGTGGCTCAGAATAGGGACTATGTGACAACCATTGCCTGTCTTAGTCCCCTGGGGGAAAGAAGGCCAGACACTGAACTGATATTCCAGAACTCTTACCAGTAACTTGCCTGTGGGTGCTGAAATGTGCTGCGCTCTGCTGAGGGCCCGCTGAGGGAAGGGAGTTCCACAGCAGGCTTGCGGTGGTTATTTTTGTCTAATTTTTGATAACCCCAGAAAGGGTAGAGTTCCATGGGGCCCAGATGGAAGATTGAGTCTCCCACATCTGAAACTGTGCTGTTGGCCATTAGATGCCAAAGAGAGGGTGAGTACAGGGACTTGTTGCACCCCACAGGGTAGGGTTGCCAACTCTGAAGTTATTCCGGGAGATTTCCCCCCCCCCCCAACATGACATAATGTCATTTTCTTAAAATATCCTATTAAAATCACCCAGATTGCTTTCAATAGTCACTGGGAGATCAATGCCAGTTCCTGGAGACTACAGGCCAATCCTGGAGGGTTGGCAACCCTGCCACCGGGGCACTGTGGGAGGCCAAATCCATTACCCTCACCCCCTCTCAAAGTCAATACTGAAATCAGTGGCCACTATAATGTACTAAGGGCCCAACCCTCAGTTACTATCTCTTATCTGCTTCACATTCCACTTCTGCAGCATTTGAGAACAGAATATAACTCTGAAGAAAAACAGTGACCAATTTCTTCTCTCCTCCCCCATCTTCTCTTCTCCCCTCTATCAGGTGAGGTACGCTGAGGTCATTTTACTGGCCCAGCCAGTCAAACGTGCTGCTGAGATTATTGTGATAGTGTCTGGAGTGTCGTTGGGGTGTGGTGGGGAGGTACTGACATTTAGAAATAGCATTGCCTGGAGAGGATCCTGTTGTTTAGCAGTGATATTTAGAAAATATTGGTGGCTGGGATCCCAGCTGAACCTGAGCACCAGAAACAGAGTGCAGATTTTCAAAGAATGAGTGCTACTTTGAAAATCCCCCAGTTTGTTTGAGTGCCAAAATCAGGTGCTCTGCAGGGGATTTCAGCACCCTTAAGGAGGCCTTTTACAAATCCCTCTGTAAGGATATTACCCAGACCAATTAAAGCCTAGACTGTTAGTCAGCATTTTTGGTCATGAAGCAAACATTTTTCCTTTATCTTTTTAGAGTATTGTTTCAAGATGGCAGTTCCAATCAATCTCTTTAGAAATACAACATAAACCTTCAGAAGTAAAATGTTTAATACTTCAAAGCACAAATCTACATCATCCTTAGTAATGACATACAGCTTTTCCAGCTAATAGGTCCTCAGAACCATACATAACTGTAAGGCATAGTTAGGAGGTGGTAAATCAGTCAATTTCACCACAGTGTATGTGTGTGACACTTACGGAGATGAAGTGGATGATGTCTCTATGGAAACAATTTAGCTGCAGTGTATCCAAGTGGAACAACAGGCCACACTATAACGTTCAAATACTGTGCTGTGTGAAGGAGATGGATCTGTCTTTCCAGAGGCAGTGTTTTCCTTTTTTCATTATTTTAATAATTATATTTAATGCAAAATGGTAAAAATCTTTAACATTGAACTACCTAGCTATAATGCCAATCCTCACATAATGAGAACCCCTACACAAAACCAATATGTTGCACACTAGCCCACATCCTCTCCAGATGTCCAAGGTAAAAGATAGACTTTCAAGTGTCTTTCCACCTACCATCACCACTGGAACAGGTCCAAAAATGGGGAATTTTATTTCCAAATTGTTGCAAAAAAATTTATCACTAGTTTTTGTCTGAAAAATTCTGACCAGCTCTAATTCCTCTAATTCCTAAAGCCTCTTTCTTGTTTACATTGATCCTCAGCCAGTCCCTTCTCCCCCAACCTCACTAGGTTATTTGTTCCCTGCAGCTATCATGACAGACATGATGAAATTGTAGAGCTGCGTGTCATCTGTGTATTGAATACATTACAGTCCATGTCTTCTCTCTAATCCTCCCATTGGCTTTCTATACCTCTGCCTTGTATAGAAAGGAGTTTGGGGTCCTGTAATAATGTGGGTTAACTAACACACTGCAGACACTAAGGCAGATTCCTCACAAGCACGTATTATTAGTCACAGTATACCCTAAGGCCTAGCTTACCCTCAAACCAGGGAGGGAAGGGATTCCAAAAGATGTAAATGGGAATTAAAAGTTATATCTGAATTTTCTGTCTGTCTCATCCATGTCCAGCAAGCAGGTTAAAATGTGTGGGGGAGAGGAGAGGGGGAAGCTAATAACGACATGACCCCAAATGAAAGTTGAAACCTTAGCTCACATCACTATTTTCTGGGAATAATCATAACTGAATGTTTTGGGCTCCCTCTGCTGGTTCTACAGCAGCACTTCCCTAAAACAGCATTCCCAGGGATGTGCTGACACCACAGAGGAAGCTGTTGCACAACCTAAACTATTAAATATGAAAAGACATTATGTATATTGACTATGTAGTTTAACAAAAACAGCCATGTGTAGTTCAGCTTCATTGCTTCTCCCAGCATCCCAGGGTTTCTATATGTGGAGAAGGGAATCAATATATGTAGTATTTACTAAAATGGAAAATGACAAAACAGGGAGGGAGTTTCCAAATTTTGAATATTACAAACAGTTCCATTTATAGAGCACCTTTTATTGCAAAGTGCTTTACAAACTAGTCAGGGATTATTTTATTCACTCTTGGGCAGAGAACATTGGCATGCACTGTGCACTTTTGGGATGAAATATGACAGCTGTTAAGCATGATAATAGTAACATTATCACTATGTAATTATAAATGGTTTCCCTTGTGCTGTTCATGTGCATTTTGCTTTACAAACAGAGTAAAAAACATGCTCTATCCTAAAGAGTTTACATTCTAAAGTGGATTAGACAAACAAAGAGAAGACATAGGAAGGAAAGGGCCACGAGGAGGGATTTAGGTGAGAAGAAAGAGGAAGAAATCCTGAATGTTAAGAGGGACACAGAGTACAGAGTATGGCTTGTCAGTATGTGGGAAGCTGTTCCGACCATAGGCCACATGCACTGGAGGTTTAGTGTGCATTCTGGTGAATTAATTATCACAACTTCCCTGTAAGATAGGTAACTATTTATCATCCCAGTTTTAGAGATGTGGAATCTGAGTCAGAGAGATTAAGTAACTTGCCTAAAACAACAAAGGGGGTCTGGGTCAGAGCTTTGATCTGAATGCAGATGCCTTAACATTCAGTCCCATGTCTAATCCACTAGCCTGCTACAGAAGGCTTCTGCTCATGCTATTTGAACTGCCCACAATTTGGCCAAAGGCCACATTGACTGCCTAGTAGAAGAGTTGGCGTAGATGCAGGCCTCCAGCTGGTCGGGAGCTTGAAGCAGTCTTAGCACCAGCAACAGCTTGGGTGACACTGTCTCCAAGAGCCATAAATCAGGCTGGGTTTCTTCCAAATACTGAGGTACAGATGGTGGTGGATTTCACAAGTCAATAAACAAACTGACATTCCTAGCCACCGGTTTACATTTTGAAGGCTGTCTGTAATGAAATGTGTGAGACAATACTTTTTTTAAAAACCCTGATATTAGCCTTGATATTTCTGAATCTCTGAAACTGGCAACGGTCATGAACTTCTCAGCTCCGAAGGCTTCCTGGCGTCAGAAGGTACAAGCTGAGAGTGGGGATGAAAAGGATTCATAAATGGAGAGGATTAAGAGCTGGCAACAAGTGTAATGAATAAGAGGAGAGGAGATCGGGATGAGGGCAAAATTATGCAGGGCCCTGAAGGTCTGGATAAGGAATGATGCAGTAAGTGAAAGGAAGCAACGAAGAGATTTGTGGTGGTGATAACTTAATTAGTGAAATGAGAAGAAGATGACTTCCCAGTGGCATATAGCAATTCAACAAAATAGTTTAGGACAGGAAGTGAAGATGAAGACAGAATCTAATTGAAATTTCAGGAGAAATTTAGGGAGGCAAAGTGCAATTAGCTGAGTTGGAATTTGACCAGAACACCAGTGTTAATAACTCTACTCTTTCAAATAATATTCAGAAAATATCTATGACCACAGGTGTTCAGGACCTTGGCTTTTGCATCCCAACTATAAGAAGACACCTCCAGCAGAATAGTGCCTCTTAACACTATGCTGGGGCTTTGGTTCAGTATTGATTCAGAGATGACAGCCACCTCTGGAAACACACATAACACTTGCTACAGGGAGGAATAGCCAAAAGTGCTAACAAGATTAGTGCAAAGTTGTTAATGCACCTCATTAGCTTGTTTGAATTAATCCTGCTAGTTTGAGAACTGTCAGTTCAAGTTCTCAGTTTAAAAACTTGAAATAGAATAAGAGAGGGGGAGCCATAAGTAGAAGGGGTAAACTCTTTTCTTCTGTCTGCAGATCACCTGTTCCCTTCCAAGGTACAAAGAGAAATCAAGTTTTGAGGAAATAGTTCACAGGAGCATTGTCCTCACAGAAAATGTATTGGTATAGGGAGTTCCTAGCTTGATGCACAACTCTTAGACAATATCAACATATAAAGACTACAAAGGCCAAGTTAATTTAAAATAAAACCACTTCTAACCATACAATATTGTAAGTAATCTTGGAATTTATCTAAAATATATGTTCACATTTGAGTGTTTTTCCCATTATTATTAGTAATGGGAAAGAGATTCTCTCCATTATTATGAGCCATAAGGAAAGTGGGAACTTGTGTGGAATGAATAAGTTTTTACTATTTTTTACAGATAGCATTAATTTTATAGACATCTGTAAGGTCTAGTCGGATAGGGCACCAGAGGAGGCATCAGAAGTCCTGGATTCTGTGCTTGGCTCTGCCACTATCTTGTTGTCCAACCTTGGGCAAGTCATGTAACTTCTCTGTGCCACAGGTTTCCCATCTGTAAAGTGAGGCCAATGATATGTCCCCTTTAGAACTAGAGATGAATGGCACTATGTAACGGCTATATATTGTGATTCTTGTATTTTTTTAAGCCAGTTACCTTTTTTGATATATGGATGTATGATTTCTGATATGTTAAAAGATCTGGTTTTCCCCATTACTGTGGAAGACTGGCATTTCTTAAACATGTTTGCATGCAATGCACTAGAGGGCCCTCAGGAGTTAGAAACTGCTGGAATGTACTTTTAGAAGGCATACCGTTCACAGGACTTTTCACTGCAGAATTTAAAATAGAAGGGTTTTTTATAACAAGGTTCATGTAAGTTTATAGCAGTTCATATGCAAACAGCTTCCCTGTACAGCTAGTACATTTGCAAAGAGCATTAAGCCTGCAATCAAATATCTAAAATGTGGAGCACACTTAAATCTGGGATGTGTGTTAGAGTACATTAAGAAACGCTGCTTTTACTAAGTTCTTGGCATTATCATAAGAGATTTAGCACAGCCAAGGATGGGGCAAGCTGAATAGGTAAGACTATTTCTATATCTTTGTAGTGCATTAAACTCTGCATTTATGTTTTTTCTTCCTTGAGAGGAGATGACAATGCTTTTTATTTTATTTGAAAATTATAGTCAGGAAATGCTATTTTATAGCTTCACAAGAGTATAGATTTAACAATATTTTATCTTTAATGTAGGATTATGAAGCATGTGAACTGTTACTGGGCCAGGGTGTAATCATTGTTTGATAATGGAAATGTTCATATTTGAATTGGTACAGTTACTGGGCTGGTTATAGCACTATATTTTAAAACTAACATGAGGCAACAAAAGATGTGGTTTTACTTTGAGGACCTGCCTGTTATAAACATAAGAAGAGGAAAGTCTGGCTTTTCCAAGTTTTCCTCCTAGTGCGGGAGTTCAATTGCTCGGGACTGTAAATTGTAACTCGTGTTCCATGATGTTGGGATTTTATTTATCTTCTCATTTTAATCTGAAATCTCTAATATGGCATGTCTCTAGATCTCTACCTTTTCTTTAGATCTATACAGTGAAAAAGAGAGATGCCACATTCTATATCCATGTGGATAATGAAATATTATTTGCAATTTTTTTCCTTTCACAGCCCTCAGAGGGGACTCAGACATTTTGGATCCTGACTCGTTTAACTTTGTTTACACAGTTGACTCCATTCATTCTCTGAAACAAGTCACTTCCCCTGTGGTGGCTGATAAGAGTTTAGCAGCTTGTTGAGGTGGAGTGTCAGAGTCATTAGTATTAAACACATTCCCAGCCACACCACTGGCCCCTGTGCACCGCTTGCACTGGAAGCTGTTTGGAAAAGAAGAAATAGAGATCTGTGAAGGGAAATCATGCATCATCCTCCTGGCTGGAAACCACTGAAGACTATAAGCTGCTTTCATCATGTGGATTCACCGGAGAAATGACCTTCCTAGATCAGCCAGGCCAAATCATAAACTGGTTTGTTTGCTCGCTGTGCACCCCATGGGTGCTGAGGTTCTGCAGGGGTAGGCGTCCCAGGACCAGGAGGAATCTGCTGCTGGGTGTAGCCTGTGTGCTATACCTGGGGTTTCTGGTCAGTCAAGTGGGTCACATTTTACCCCAGCACAGAGGGGGACGCCAGAAGATCAGTTCCAGGAGTCTTCAAGATGCTGGTCAGACACCTTTTCTGGGGATCCCACTGGATGGCACTTTGTCCCCACCTGATCTCCAAGGGCCCCAGATGGCTGGCAATGGGACCTCAGTGCCACCCAACGTGGTATACATCACACTGCGGTCCAAGCGCAGTAAACCCACCAACATCCGAGGCAGCGTGAAACCCAAGCTCAGGAAGAAGCATGCATTCCCTTTGCCCTATGGGCAGCACTTTCCAGTAGGTGTCACTGGGCAGGAGGAGAACTTGTCCCAGCAGCAGGGGCGGACTAGCTACTCCATGGGAATAATGAGGGCAGCAGTAGTTCCAGAGACACCAAGGCACCAACTGAAGAAGCACTGGGATGGAGAGAGGGAGGCAGTGGGCAGGGGACACCGAAGGCATATTGGGGTTTCAGGAGGTGTAAATGTGCAACCCCAGGCTCGGGAGAGTAATATCAGGATATACAGTGAGAGGTCCCCCTCTTGGCTGAGCAAAGATGACATCCTAAGCATGCATTTGCTGGCAGATTCCCGGATAGGCAGTATCCGAGAAGCACCCTCTCAGCATGGAGTCCTACTGGTGTTTGAGAGGAATCCCAGTGCCACAGGAGCAGCTTGCAGTCAAGGGTACTGTGGCCTCATCAAGAGACCCCTTGATATGAGCGAGGTGTTTGCCTTCCATTTAGACAGGATCTTGGGGCTGAACAAGACCTTGCCTTCTGTAAGCAGGAAATCGGAGTTCATCCAAGGTAACAAATTCACTTGATTTTGAGTTTCCATCTGGGGGACTCCAGTGTTTCATATTTGGTCAACAGCAGGCTTTAATTTCAGATAGTCTGAGAACTAGCTTTACAGAGCACAGTTATAGGGAACTTAATCTGGAATATGTGTGTTAACGTAATTTCAGGGTTCCTCTGCAGTGTAATAGTTCTGTCCTGAAGGATGTAATACACCCAGAGTTTATTAATGCTTCTGGCTGCCTTATAGACTAATAGAGTTATTGAGAGCATACAGATAACTTCCTTTCCATAGAAGACTAATTTGAGTAAGGGGGAAAAGGAGGTGATCCTTTTTTACATATCCTTTGTAGTGAATATGAAATTATATAGACTGATCAAAATGAAACTGAAGAGGGCACAGTCTGGAAGTCTCTCAGCACAGTGCTCTGTGCTTCAGAGGTTAGTTTTTACTCTTTCACCTCCCCTAGATTTCACTTTTACAAGATATTGTGGATAACCAGCTCTGAAATTAATTTGCCACGAGTAGCGGATAGGGGAGACATTTCTGTTAGCCCAAGCACCTATTGGGGGAGGTCTTAGAGCTCCTTCCTGAACTGCTTTGGCATAATCTCAAAAGAACAAATGCCTCTGGAAATTAAAATTTAAATTGTGCAGTCACTGAAGTCTCAGTGGATTCTTCTGTTTGACAACTTACAGCTCGTGACACACCTGTATCTAGCTTAATAAACACACCTGCTATAGATGCTTCATTGTGGTTGTAGTATGTACAATGCAAATTGCTTTTAACAGAATATCATATTTTTCTTCATCCTAAAATGAAATTAAAATTAGATTTAATAGATTCAATGTAAGTTGATAAGTCTATCTTTAACATTACTGTCTTGTTAAATGTGTCTTCAGCCTAAATGCTATTTTTATATACACACAGATCATAAGCTGAAAGGGCTGCGTTATATTTTACTGAATCATTGCTATTTGTTTTTGCTGTTCATTTCTTAGTACTGAAGAAGATTATTTTATACAAAATATTTTGTATATCAGCCTGTATTTTATCAAAGAAAAGGTAAAGCAAAAATGTCCTTGCAAAAGTTGAAGGCAGGAAAAGAACATACTGATCTGTGATTTATCAACACTGTGTAGGCCTTCTCTCTGGCAGTCTTTACGACAATATGAATATGCATCCAAAGAAGTGGGCTGTAGTCCACGAAAGCTTATGCTCTAATAAATTTCTTAGTCTCTAAGGTGCCACAAGTACTCCTGTTCTTTTGACAATATGAATGAATCTCTAGGAATAACAGTTTGGGGGCTTTTGAATATTATTCATAGTAGCAGAGCATGGAAGATGCACTATGTATACTCTATTTTTAGGAACAGGATTTATTGCTATAGAGCTGTCATAAGGAATTGAGGTAGTTCAGTTTCAGTTCAGTTTCAGGAATTCTGTATAGTATGGCTGCACAGATGACAGATGGCAGGCCCCTTGGGAACTGCTATTAGGTTAACTGTAGACTGAATTGCTTAATGTCTTCAGCCTGCAACATCTTTTGGATTGGCTGGGAGAGAGATTCTATTTTCTTCAGCCTCCTTTTCCCTGTAATTGGTTTTGTTCATATAGCATGAAAAGTGTTGCTAGGTAATGAGGAGAAAAAAGTCATTTTTCCTTTTGGGTCTTGTTTCATGTTTTCCAGCTAAAGGGTGAGTTCAGCTTCTGGAACAGCCACAGCACCTTACCTCTCTCCATTTCATTAATCTTGAAACATGCTGGATTTCAAATGCCTGCCTGGGTTGCCATAGTTACTTGCTTGAGTGTATTTGGCTTGGATTGTTAATTAACTACACAAATTTCAGCAGCGAACACCTCATCTGTTGTTCTCTTCTTGTTTAGAAAAGGAATGAAAAATTATTTTAGAAAGCAGGATGAACAATTAATGAGCCTGCTCCTATAGTCTTTACTCATTTGAGTAATCTGTGTGTGGGCTGCCCAAGTGATTTCAGTGGGGCTGCTTGTGTGAGTAATTACTACTCATGAGAAAGAAAGCAATGCAGGACTGGACTCCTCGACAAGGTCTAAGCTGACACATCCCTTTAGCTTGCCTCAGTCATAATGTAAGCAACGTAACAAGACATGCTTGATGTAGCATTAAAATCTTTAAAAAAAAATAGGCTCCTCAAAACCGCCATTCATTTTGTCAAAAGCATTTTCAAAGAGGCGCTTTGTAAACCCCCAAACAACTTGGGCTTTATTTTTTGTTTCCACAGCTCCTCCCTTAATAGGTGACAGAGAGGCTAGCAAAATACTGCACCAGAGCTCTCTGCTTGACACTCCTCTAATGAAAAGTGAACCATTTGCCACAGGTTTAAATTATTCTGTGACATTTCTGCCTTGCCAGTATGGAAAGTTGGGTCACGATAACTATTTCCTCAATATTCTTTGCCAGTGACTTATCAAAAAATAATATCAGTATAGAGACTAAAGGTGGACAAAGCCTTCCATAATTTTGATTTGAAAACCAAGCAAAAATAATTCTATGCATATGCAAATATTTGACAGAACAAGGAGTAATGGTATCAAGTTGCAGTGGGGGAGGTTTAGGTTGGATATTAGGAAAAACTTTTTCACTAGGAGGATGGTGAAGCACTGGAATGGGTTACCTAGGGAGGTGGTGGAATCGCCTTCCTTAGAGGTTTTTAAGGTCAGGCTTGACAAAGTCCTGGCTGGGATGATTTAGTTGGGGATTGGTCCTGCTCTGAGCAAGGGCTTGGACTAGATGACCTCCTGAGGTCCCTTCCAATCCTGATATTCTATGATTCTATTATATATATATATATATATATATATATATATATATATATATATATATATATATATATACCACTTTGTTCCCAGTGTTCAAGCAGTAAGTGTTAGCTGGAAGAACTCCTTTGGTACTGAGATATAAATGAGCAAAGCAAGGGCTGCAAAGAAGTGGGAAAATGTCATAAATGTGTGGTAAGGGCATTGGAGCAAATGGTGGATGATCTTCTTACATCCAAGCCTTCTGAACATGAACATCCTAGGGCTGGAAATCTGGGCTTTAGGGTCTGGTAATGTCAACATGGAGGTGTGGAATTAGGGAGTATCTCATTTACATCCATGCAAACCAAATTGATTTGCAAGCAGAAATCTGTATAGGATGTAATTCCTGCCTGTGGCAAACTCCCACAGGTCCACCAGAATGGATCTGGATTTCTGCATGGCCTCAAGGCTACATTTCTAGTCCCTCTGTGCTGCCTCAAAACACTGTCTCATATACAGGAATGACTTAGACGCTGTAAAATTAAACTCAGAGTTTTTGGGACACTTCTTCCTCCTATTAGTTTTTCAGTGGGAAAGACAAAATATACAAGAGTTTGTCTTTTTAGAAAGGTACCATTCATGATTCCTGCAGAGAGGTAGGAAGGGCCCTGGAGAAGGCCACATCACTTCCAGTGCATATGCCGGCTACTCAGTAGATCAGTAGCTATTCCACATGCTGCCCTGAGGTTTTCAGATCATTCCTTGCTCATATCCTGTGCCCCCTTACCTACAAAACAGGCAGGGATACCTATTAGGGGAGTTGTTTGGTGTCAGGGCACAGCCCATCTTACTGTGCACTTTGGCCAAGCAAAATCGCTGCACTGCATGTCCATAGTGAATTTCTTCACCTGTAGACTGGATATGTCTGTACTGGCATATTTAGGACCTAATCTGTAGTGAAGTAGCAGGATACAGGTAGATTATGAGCTAAATTCTCTCCTGCTCTGGAGGGGACAGCATTAGAGAGATGGTTCTGGGGGCTTCTTGGATTTCAGGACTAACCCCAATATAACTTAAAGGTGTTGCTGAACATATTTGTTACACTTCTTGCTTAGGGTCTGAGATCCCTATTCAGGATTGCAATGATGGCAACACTCCCTTCTCCACCCCAGATTTTCTGATGTGCTGAAATGGGTCCCCTATCTATATATGTGGGCTTGACCCTCATATGGCTTGAACTGGCATAGCTCCACTGAAGTCAGAAGGGGTATGCCAGTTTATACCAGCTGAAGATCTAGTCCAATGAATTTTACAGAGTTGTTTTTGCAACAAAAACGTATTTAGAGTGCAAAAGTATTTGATTTTGAGTAGCATTGTTTCTGCTCACTTCATCACTGGTTATGTGCAAATGGATGCTGGGAATTTGGCACAGATGTGATAGAAAGTTCCATTGATTAGAGTTGTCATGTTTCTTTACGAACCTCTACACAATGAGAAAGATAGCCTCAGATTTTCTCTTACACCCAACATATTTAGCATGCTCTTTCCATCACACCAAAAGATATGAACATTCAGGCACACTCGTTATTAATTATTAATGTCAAGGCAATGAGAACTCACTCTTACTTATGCATTCAGCAGCTTTTAAATGATGTCTCTTTTGTGTGCCCTTTATCAGAGTGAGTTGTGCTGTGAATTGCTTGCTGTCATATAGCTGGATGTGAGTGAGAGACCAGAGGTCATATTCTCACAACATTTTGTTACATAAAAATCCAATACTTATGCACCCCTCACAGACTCCTTAAAATCTGCATTCACACACTGAAGATTTTCTTCCCTTCCAAGATTTCTCCAAAGTGTATAATGCTTACAGCTAAGATGTGGAAGAAAGAAGGGAAATACATTAGTCAACACTTTTGAGATCTGTTTAAGTTGCTTACACCATTTCTTTATTGTTCAGAGGGCTACCTTACACGGAGATGGCTTTGCCAGGATAGCTCTACTGGTCCCTAGTGGACAGTGGTGAGCTGGAGCCGGTTCGCACTGGTTCGCGTGAACCGGTTGTTAAATTTAGAAGCCAGCTTAGAACCGGTTGTTAAAGGGGTGGGCAAACTGCGGCCTGCGGGCCACATTCAGCCCGCGGGACTGTCCTGTCCGGCCTGCCTGAGCTCAAGGCTGGGGAGGCTCCCCCGGCCCCTCCCCCACTCTCACAGAGCCTCAGTGTGCCATGCTGCCGGTGCCAGAGCACTGGACTGCTCCTGGGCAGCTCTGCAGCTCCTGCCGCTTTGAGCGGCATGGTAAGGGGGTGGGGCTGCGAGCTCCAGCAGGCCGCGCGGCATCGATACATGCTGCCCTGAGCAGCACGGTAAGGGGGCCGGGCTAGGGCTGGGAGGAGGGGTTGAATAAGGGGCAGGGAGCGGTTGGAGGGGGCGGAGTTTCTGGGGGTGGAGTAGTCAGGGGACGGGGAACGGAGGAGGGGTTGGGTAGGCATGGGAGTACCGGGGGTCTGTCGGGGTGATGGTGGATGGGGTCGGGGCAATCAGGGGACAGGGAGCGGGGCAAGTTGGGTAGGGGGTGGGGTCCTGGGGGGCAGTTAGGGTGGGGGGGGTCTCAGGAGGGGGTGGTCAGGGGACAAGGAGTGGGGGGGATTGATGGGTTGCGGGTTCTGAGGGGGGCAGTCAGGGGCAGGACGTGGGTGGGGGTTGGATGGGGGGGGACAAGCTGTTTTGGGAGGCACAGCCTTCCCTATCTTGGCCCCCAATACAATTTTGCAACCCCGATGTGCAGGGCCGGCTTTAGGAAGTGCGGGGCCCGATTCAAACAGTTTCGGACAGGGCCCTGGCAGGAATGACTAAAAAAAAAACATGTAAAAAAACACGTGGGGCTTGTACTAACCAGGCAGCGCTCTGAGTCTTCAGCGGTGCTTCGGCGGCGGGTCCTTCACTTGCTCCGGGTCTTCGGCGGCAATGAAGGACCCGCCGCCGAAGTGCCGCTGAAGACCTGGAGCGAGTGAAGGACCCGCTGCCGAAGTGCCGTCGAAGACCCGGTAGGGAACCAGTTGTTAAGATTTTGGCAGCTCATCACTGCTAGTGGAGACACAGCTTATACCAGCAAAACAAGGTGTGGGTTTTTTTTTTTTTTTTTTTGCCACTGTAGTTAGACCACCTTCCCTAATGATATAAGCTAAACTAGCAAAAGGCTCTTTTGCTGATAAAAGCCGTGTTGAAGTGTGTGTCCCCCAACTTTCATTCTGTTTTTTTTTTTTTTATTTTAAATTAACAGACCTTGGGCATGCCACTTACATCAGTCTGTGCCTCCATTACAACTACTTTTCCTCATGTGGGCTTGGGAGGATACATTTTAATTATATATATGAGAGAGATTCATATACTACAGTGATGTGGAGCATAGACATCTCTGGAGAGGATTGCAAGGAGTAGCAGCATCACTGAAAGCAAGAAAGGGGTTCTAACTTGCCTCTCTGCAGCAGTATCTCTAGGAATGGTTGGGAGTAGGGGCCCAGCAGCAATAGGAGATAATGGGCTTGATCCTGGAGGTTTCTGAGACCTCTCAGCTCCTACTGTAATCAACTGAATTTAAAAGCACTCAACAGCATGTAGTTTCAGGCCTATAACTACCTTTTGTTGTTATTCAAATTGGGCCAGAGCCTTGCTTGGTGTAAGTTGGCATGCTTTAATGGGGCTATGCCAATTTATACCATCTGAGAATGAAGCCCCTTATCTTTTTTTCTCACTGCCTTCAGATTTTCCCTGCAGCAGCCAGCAATCTGGGTTAATGTCTCTCTACTCCAGCTACAAAGACATGCTCCAGTAATTCCATTTGTGTTATAAAGTTGAAATGTTTTGTTTTGGTTCATCTTTGTTTCCTGTGAATCACAAACATTTCCTGTGTTTAACCTTTTTACAAATCTGAATGGAAATTGGCATGATATTGTCATAACATTAAAATAATAAATAACAGTGAGGTGGTGGTTGTTATGCTGAACCTTTTGGGTGCGCAGGGAGGCGTTTGCTTTGTTTGGAAAGCACTGATATATCTGCTTTGGGGAAAACCCATAAATAATTACATGAACTTTGATTATTGATAGAAGGAAAAATAGATCAGATTTAGGGCCCATCAATGTATAACATATTTAACTCTGATACAGAGCTTTTTTTCTGTGGGTTTCAAAGTGCTTTACAAAGGAAGGTAAGTATCACTATCCCTATTGCACAGATAAAGAGAAAGCATCACTGAGAGATCATTTGACTAAGGTCAAGAGGTAAGTCAGTGACAGTGTCAGAAGTGGAACCCAGAATGAGAGAGGCTGGGGGACTGGACTGCATATGAAAGATTTGGGCCAAGCTTTTCAAATGTAAATTCCCGAAAGTTATGCTCCTAAATCCTTATTTAGGCAACTAAATAAGTGTCCTGCTTTTTAAAACTGCTGAGCACCCATAGACTTCTGGGGGAAAAGAACAGCAAGAAGCTGAATATGACGGGGGAAGATGGTGTAGCTATCAGTGATGGTAGTGAAAGGAAGGAGATGGGAGGGCATAAGAGGAAAAATGTATTCTGGGTTGGAGATGCCTAGTTTAAGAAAACAGGCAAACAGGAGGACAGTTCCAGAGATGGTTGGAGCTGTACACTGGCTTCATTTGAGTGTGATCACCTTGTGTGTGTGTGTGTATGTGTGTGCGCCAGGATTTGGCAAAGTTAGAAATATATCTGATCTTGGTGGTACAGCTCATTCTTCTGCACCTCAAATTTCCGAATCCAGTTGAGCAGGTTTTTATTCAGTCTAGGTTTGCTCAAGGTCATTCTGTCCTGGGAGAATTCAGTAGTATGAAAAGTGCACTGACCTTGTTGGCAGATGATCCTTTGCTAATAATGGGCAAACATCAGTTGTCCTTGCTGATTATTTTAGGTCAGTCAGCATCTTCTGACGTTTTACTGACCCAATTGCGGATCTTGGCAGGACTGGATAGACTCATTCTTAAGTAGTTCTATTCTTTGCTCCCAGAGAGATGCTGAGAGTGCTAATGGACTCATTGTTCTGAGAGTACTGTCATGTGGGGTGCTGCAAGTCTCTTTTGCCACCTCTCCTGTTCAATATGTACATGAAGGAAATAGTGAGATGATTTGCTCTGCAATGTAACACATGTCAGGGTGGTAGCAATGTGATCATTTGGATGTAGCATAAAATTTGACCACTTTGCCTGCACTTTTTTGCTCACTGATCAGGACTACCATACAAAAATTCCAAACCTTTGATCATATTCCAGTAACTGCCATCTAATAACTTGCCATATAAATGTTTCCTTCTTTGCATACAAACATGTAAATTCCCTGTCCTCCTCCCTGCCACACCTCAAAAATATTACTCTGCTCTGAAGTGCAACACCAGTATTCAGCCCTGGTTCAGTGACAGGTTTAAGCATCAGGCAGGACATCAGAGTTAGCAATAAGGACTTTTGTATCATTGGAAAGAAAATAATCCAATTTTTTCCAATAGGATACACACCACTTACTTATAGCCCTGGTGCTGTATGTTCTGAGATATATGACTCAAATATAGTGACATTATTATATAGCAAACAGCAATTTTGGGTAATTTTTAGAGGTTTCTAAAATGTGGTGTGTGGTGGATTGAGGTCTGTGTTGGAATTGCAAGCTACCATTTTAAGAGCATAGGTGGGGGTTTCCCGGTCCTACTTGTGGGGTAGGGTGCTTTGTAACAAAGCATCCTATCTGATCAATCTGTAAAGAGCCAGTTTAAAAACAAGGTAGTGACAATTTTGCCTCACTGCATTAGGGATGAGCCTGTCTTCTCTCTCTCGTGTGTTATCACTCAGAATTCTAAGAATTAAAGTAGTGTTACCTTAAACCTTCCAACAAAAGTATTTATTTTTTCATCTAGCTTCTCTGTGTGTATGGAATGAACATAACATGGTGATTATAATTTCTCTCTCTCTCAGCCCTGTACAGATGGATTCATCATACCTAAGGCACCTGGTTTTACATCCGGAGGGATAAGACAAATATTATTTATATACATTTTAAAAACTGACTAAAACATTTCTAAAATGGATTTTCTGTAAAATATATATCGTATATGAAGAACATATGACACTGTGGGGTGGAATAAAGGTCTTATCAGCACTACTCTGGGATGATCTGTATGACTCATTGGCAAGAACATATTGTTCATGAATGATAAAACCAAAGTCATGCCACACCATCATATAGTCTATCTATAAACTTTCTATTTACAGCTGTGAAATATTATATCTGTAGGACTAAAACTCTAAAGATGACAAAATAATTCCATTTTTTGGCTGGACTCCAGGATTTGCTCTCTTTTCATATTTGCCTTAGAAAGGAAGAAACATTGGGCTAGATCCTCAGCTGGTGAAAATCAATATTGCTTCATTAATTTACCCCAGCTGTGGATCGGATGCCAAACTTTTAAAATTGATTTAATAGCCTCCAAAAGTAGAGTGACTTTTAAGCAGACAGCTCTTGTTGCAAACAGAGAGCATCTCTTCTCAGACATTGAAGAGAACTATAATGTCTAGGGTTTTTCCTTTTCTGTGGTGGCTGTTTTCAGATGTGGAATATGACCACATAAACCAAAGGATGTGAAATTATTGGGTCATGGTAGCTTTTTCCTGCCACATCTGAAATGTCTTCTTTAAAAACAAATGCTGTAATTAGTGATGCCCGAGACAATGTCTAAAGACTGATCAAGTTCTTTTAGTTTTCAATATAAATTCATATATGGTACTGATTCTATTTTGCCTCTTCTCAGATGGTCTGCCATGTCCTGTTATTCTCTGGGATTCCTCATTGGCTCCGACAAATAATAGGACCCATTCTTCAGTGAGGCTAAATTGGGGGGCCTATCAGCAGCTATTGAAACAGAAGTGCTGGCAGAATGGCAAAGTGCCCAAAGCTGATTGGGGCTGTACTGAGATCCATCACCATGAGTGGTCCAAGATGGCACTCTTTGATTTTCTTCTGCAGGTAAGGTACAAAGAATACCAACCTTTGCAAGATTTATTTGAGCACCAGTCTGGTTAAGGATAAACCATTTTCACAGATATGTCCAATGATAAAATTCACTCTGGGTTGCAATTTCGCAGAAGGGGAGTGTTTAAAAAGATGGTTTTAGTTTTTGTCTTTAATGAGAAAGGTATGTGCTTGTGCTCCTTTGGCTTGTTTCTGGTACGCTGTACGACCCCAAAAGATAAAAGACAATAGGTTGTATTCTGCACTGCTTTGCACTTTGTGTATTCATTTACACTTGTGGAAAGTGAGTGTAAACTGCTGCCATTCTGGTAGCATTTTACACCCACTTTGTACAGGTGTAAATGAATATACAAGGTGTGAGGCACTGGAGAGTCAGGACCTCTATTATTAAGTCATGGGGACAGATCCTTAGCTGATGTGACTAATTTTCATTCCATTTAATAGACCTTATCTGCTGAGGACCTGGCCCTAAGTTATTTTGCAGTGCCAGTCTCACATGCTCTTGGAAAAGGCAGAGAATAACCTGCAGTGACACCAGTTTCTTCATTTCCCCTTCTCCAGCAAAAGGCTGCTGTTACTCAGCCATAGATGTGAGGATCTCATTGATCTTATATCTTCCTTCTTGTTAATGTTTTAAAAAGAATAAATGATATTCCTTCATCAGCACTCTTCTTGCCAAGAGGACATCAAGTGATATAACATGAGCCTCCAGTGTGAAGGGGTGGCCAAAATGGCTAATGCGGTCTTTGGATGTATAAACAAGGGCAGATTGAGTAAAGTAAAGGTATTTTACCGTGGTATTTGGCAATGGTGCAACCACTGCTGGAATACTGTGTCTGTTTCAGGTGTCAACAAGTCAAGAAGGATGTTGAAAAATTGTAGGGGTCTCAGAGAAGAGCAACAAGAATGATTTAAAAAATCGAAAACATACCTTATATTGATAGATTCAAGGAGCTGAATTTATTTAGTTTATCAAGGAGGGACGATTAGGGGACGATTTGATCCTGACATATAAATACCTCTATGCACAAAACTGAAATTTGATAATAGAGGGCTCTTTGTAGCAGGCAAAGGTATAACAAGATATAACAGAGAGATGCCAAGAGTTGAATAGCTGGAAGTTGAAGCAAGACAAATTTAGACTAGTAATAAGACACACATTTTTAATAGTGAGGGTGAATAACCACTGGAACAATTTACCAAGGATTGTGGTGGATTCTCCATCAATGGAAAATTTTAAACCAAGATCAGATATTTTTCTAAAAGAGATCTCTAGTTCAAGCAGGAATTAATGTATGGAAGTTCTATGGCCAGTGTTATACAGGAGGTCAGACTAGAAGATCACAGTCGTCCCTTCTGGCTTTATAATCTATGAAGTTTGTATGCACTTTTCACACATCCCTAGGATTTCACAATCAAGTGCGTAAATACAAAATGGGAAGCCGGCTATGAAGGAGTACTGCAGGAAAGGATCTGGAGGTTATAGTGGATCACAAACTAATTATGAATCAACAATGTAACATTTTTCTAAAAAAGTGAACTTCATTCTGGGATGTATTAGTAGGAGCGTTGTAAACAAGACAAGAGAAACAAATTTTCCACTGTACTCAGGACTGATTAAGCCTCAACTGGAGCATTATGTCCAGTTGTGGGCACCACACTTCAGGAAAGTATCAGGGGGTAGTTGTGTTAGTCTGTATCCACAAAAATAACACTCCTTGTCACTTCAGGAAAGATGTGGACAAATTTGAGAAAGTCCAAAGGACAGCAACAAAAATGATTAAATGTCTAGAAAACATGACCTACAAGGAAAGATTGAAAAAAATCAGGTTTGTTTAGTCTGGAGAAGAGAAGACTGGGATGGCAGGGGACATGATAAGTCTTCAAGTACATAAAAGTTTGTTACAAAAAGGAGAATGATAAATTGTTCTCCTTATCCACTGAGGACAGGACAAGAAGTAATGGGCTTATGTTGTAGTAAGGGAGATTTAGGTTAGACAGGAAAAACTTCTTAACTGGAAGGGTAGTTAAGAACTGAAACAGATTACTTAGGGAGATGAAGAATCGCTGTCATTGGAGGTTTTTAAGAACATGTTAGACAAACATCTGTCAGGGCTGGTCTAGATTATACTGAGTCCTGACTTAGTGTAGGGGACTGGACTAGATAAATAGTACTTCTATTTCTAGTACTTCTAGTACTACATTTCCATGATTCTATAATTGTCCCCATTCTTTTGCTAAGTAAGATATTGCTATGAGCTAGACCCAGTTCTTATTACATGGTAACCAGAAAAGTGAAACTTGAGTAATTTCTACTGGCATCAAAAGTGTTTATTGCTCCTACTCATTTTCCTTGCAGTGAACTACTTGTGGAGTAAGGGACTTAATCCCATGAGTTAGTTTGATTACCACAAACCCCTTTGAAATCAGTGGAAAGGCTCCCATTGACTTAATGGGCTTTGGATCAAAACTTCAGTCTCAAAGATTTCAAACATATTCTAACAAGTGATTGAATATTTTCATAATCAGAAATACATGTACTCCCAACATCTCTCTCCCTTTCATTAATAGTTTGTTTCTTCTCAGAAGTGCTTTGAAGTTAAAATAGAAGACTAGGGTAGGTTTCAAACACCTCGCACCAAATCTTGCTCTTAGCAAAGCAGGAAGTAGCTAAGAGTGGACATGAACCAAATTTACAAACCTGATTGCCAACTCTTCACACACAGCTCAAAGGTAAACTGGAGATAAGGCACCTGATAACAAAAACATAAGCATTATGTAAGCCATGGCTTGTCAATGGAGATCAGGCAAATTACATTACATGACTAAGGACTGTATAATCATAACCTTAGTCCTTAATGCAGACCGGCACAAACACAAAAAGAATAGATGATAGGAACACTTCACAGATCAACCCATGCCTTTACTTAATTCATTCACAGCAGTCCATGTCTTGACTTAGTCCATTTACTTCATCTTTGTAGCAGGGCTACTATTTCCTCCCCTTAAGCCTGGTCCCTCTGTCTATATTTTTTCTGCCATGTAACTTGATGGATCAAAAGGAGCTGGCAGTTTGTTCATACTGACTGAAGTCTGGATGGTTGTAGATTATTCCAGTGTGAGAACTCCACTTAAGACCTTGATGGGTGAATGAAGATTTGGGCTTGTGTGAAGAAACAGGACAGCCGCTGGTAGTTATAACGGGGTAGGCTGAAAAATGAGATTGCCCCATTTAAACTCGGATTTAGGGCAACATCCTAACCCCACAAAAGACTAAAGTTCTGATCCATACTAGTACACCAGTGCAAAATAGTACTAAAGGCATGTGTATCCATCACCATCACATCCATTTTGAAAATATTTTCTTACATATATACTGTAGGGATCAATCCTTGCATTAGACCACCTAATAAGTGTTTTCAATCTCTGATTTCTGAGATTCTTTTTACGCTATGCAGAACAGGCTGCTCTCCATAATTCTTCCGTCCTCAGTATGCAACCCATGTAATCCATTGAACAGATGTAACTAAGGGAATAATTTGGTCAACTATATTTTAAATTCATACTTTGACCAAATATAATCTCATGGACTAGGCTATAATTGATCACTGAGCAGGTGTGCAAGGAGTAGGAGGGCTCAAGGAGACTTACCCCTGCTTATGTTTCCCCATTTTAGGGTTCAGTCATAATCTCAGCCCTTGCAACCAGTTGAGCACAGTGAGAATTAGGGATAGCAGCACTAGACACCTCAAGACTATACTTTCCCACCCATTCCTTACATTGGCCAACAGAGCTGCTTGGATGTGGAGGGAACTTCATGATACACCCTCTTATGAGTTGGCACATCTTTCATTTTCTCCTGCATAATATGGAGATGTGGCTACACTGTTTCTCCAGGAGGTCCTGTTAGTTTAGTGCATGTCTGCACTGCCCCCACCAGGCACCTGCATCTAGAAGCTACGATAACCCCTGTTTATATGCAGAATTTCATCTCTCATACAATTCAACATTCTAGAAAGTCATGTTTTTTAAAATGTAGAAATCATTGCATTTGATTAGACACAGTCTATCTCTGTCCTTCACAAGTTTTTGTTTTTGACCAGGACGAATGGATGTTTCACTTTTTGAGTTATATTTATCCAACGCTGCTTGTGGTAATTATAGAACGTGAATTTTCTGCCTAAAATAGGTTGTCATTTGTATAAAGACTCTATCTCAGTCCTACTATGAGTGAGTAATGCTTGTAATCTGATATAAAGTCATATGTGGATTATATTGATCCTAAACATAGCAATAACCCTATAGGAATAGCACAGTGTGTGTCAGAGCATTTTAAATGGATTTTGATTTGTTAATCTAAAAGTGCTAATGTGTTCACATTTAATGGTGTAAAAGATAGCATGGTTCCTGTGTTGATGCACAGAAGTATCTATTAATTTTTAATTTTAGTATCTTCTAGCGTAAAGACAGCAATTTAGCAATGAATATTATGTTATCTCTGCTGTTATCCAGAAATAAATGTTAACTACTAGATGAGATGCAGCAGGCTTGAGCCATTCATGAAATAAAAAGGAAGCAAATCACTTTTACAAGGCAGGCTACAAATCTGGGGTATCCTACACTTCCACCAAATGCCCTGCTGCTTGTCAGAAGTGTATGCCAAGCAGCTGAATATGTGTTTGAGATCTGCTCATTCTGCACAATTCATACTTTCTCAGGATGTACTTGAACATACAGCTATCTTTAGAGACATTTCAACAGGAGAACATGGATACATGAAAAATCCATAAAAAGGGACAGATGAACAAGGGAACCCGAGGTGACATGACTAACATAATTGATTGTATTCATCACTAGTAAAAGTGATCAATGTATTGCATGTAAATGGACTGAGAAGCCTTCAGTTGGCTAGTAATTCTCTAACCACTTTGCAAGTATTGCATTTGAGTATTAACCTCTGAGCTATTCCAGTACTAGTAAGCAGATTGGTTTGCCTGAATAACTTCAAACATGTTGATACTCACATTTTCTAGTTGTGCGAGAGATGGTGACTGGCTACCCTTCATTCACTTTGAGGTTTTCCTGATCCTAGCTATTGCCAGCTAGCTTGCCCTTGTTCCCTCTAAAGTCGGAAATCTTCTTACTTTGGTTATAGGAAAAAGTATCTTAATTAAGAGCCTGATCCTGCAGCCTCTTATTCACCTGAGCACATCATATAAATCACACAAATAGTCAAATGCACTCTAGAGTATGGCATACCCATGTAAGGACTTCCTGGGTTGAGTCTTAGGAGAGTAACTAGTAGCACAAGTGGTACTAAAAATCAAAGGAGTAAATTTCCATTTGTGGGAAGATTTTGTGTAATACTGTAAGTTTGGGTTTGAACTGAGATGAAAGATGCAGAGAAATTGGAGGGAATTCAGAGAACAAGGGACAGTAGTTGAAGGGATTAATGAGGACAGATTAAAATAAGTAAATATATGTAGCCTAGTTAAATGATGACTGGAGAGGTATGAGGTATGGTAACAGGTTACAAGTAGCTGAAATGTGTAAATGTCAAGGAAGCAGGGGGATTATGCAGGGTGGTCCTGGTAGATATACGAAGGATTAATAGGATGACATTGATCAAAGAGAAAAATAATCTGCATATCAAGAAAAGTGTGGTAAGAGTGCAATCTGCTAGACCATGGAAGAGTTTTTTTCAAGTAAAATCTCCACCGTGTCAGTTATTTAAAACTAGAGAAATATGTTAAATACACAAGATATAAAAATACATCAGCTACACTAAAACATTAAAGTTGCAAAGTCAAGCAATCAAAAGTTAGGACATGTCAGATTTAGAGTTGTCTGAATCTTAATTCAGACCCCTTGTGCATGTGCATTTTGATACAGTCTGTAATTACATAAATAAATTACAAAATAAATGGACATTTTTTAACCTGTACCTCAGTTCCCCCTCTGTAAAATCAGGATAATAATATCACCTCACCTTACTGGCATGTTATGAAGATAAATGAATGTTTTGTAAAGCACCATATCCATGAGGAAATTGATAATTCTGTATTCACAGCAGGGTTTGACTACTGTGCAGCAAATCAGTCTGAGGGCTGCAACTTGAACAATGATGATAAAACTAAATATCGAATAGGTACTCATTTAATTGATCACCATCTGTCCTGTGCATTGAATGAGACAGAGGTCTTGCAGAAAAAGTAGCATGTAGAAGAAGACTGTATCATAATGCATTCACAAAACAAGGCTGAATTAAGGCTGCACAGGCAACCTTCATTCTGGCATTTCTTAACTGTTGAGTACATTACTTTGCCTATAACACACTATATGATGCAATCCTTTCCTTAGTGTATTTAAGTCTGTATCAGTTCTATTATATTCCAGCTCAGAGAATTAAAGAAGATGCTGCTTTCTGAAAAATCTTGGGTTTGATTTCCCCATTGTGTTACTCAGGTTTGACTCTGCTGTCACTCCATTGATTTTTTTTTTAATAGAGTTACACTGGTGCAAGACTGGAATAACAGAGGAGTGAATCAGGACCTATGGGTACAACATGGAGACTAGGAATGGGTTTTAATAATAGATGAATTGTGGAGGATCAATACTGAGCTCTTCCCTCTTCCCCCCCCTCCAACTGATTTTAATTAAGTTTGCTCTGTATTCATGAACCTGGGACGCTGTTTAGTAAGGAATGATAGTTTTTTCCAGACTCCGACAAGTCTAAGTAATAGATGGCCTGGATCCACACCAGGAGTTAGGCGTGGTGATGCTGAGCATCACAGTGCCTAACTTTGATTTTCTAGATGCCTAAATGTGATTCACAAAGTCCAAATTTGTTACCTAAGCTCCTATACAATGAATGGGGAGAGATAGGTCCCTTTAGGTGATTCATAAAAACCATCACATTAGGTAAGGAGACACCTAAGCTAGCCAATGGGATATGCTGACAAGAGGGGTGTGTGGTAAGCATTCCCTCCCCTATGAGATAAAGGCCTTAGTCCAGGCTACAGGGAAGCACCTATCGCTACTAGCATTTCACAGCTGGGGAACCTCTTTGGAATTAGATGCCTCTGTCATTTTTGCAAGAAGCCAGTGTCGTGGTGGTGGTGGGGGGAGGAGGCCAACCACTCCCTTCCCTCATAACTCTTAGCTTAGTGCTTAGGGTACTCATCTGGGATGAGGAAGGCCTCTGATTCAAATCCCCCTTTCCCCACACCCTGTGGATGTGCCACCTCACAGGTGAGTGCTCTGACCATTGGCCGTGGGATAGTCTGATGTGAGGCTCCCTTCGTCTCTCCTGTGATGTTGTTGCATTCTAGATTAAATAATTAAAGAGTCATTTGGAACAGAGAGGGAGAGCAGAAACGTGAGTGACTCAATAGCTTGGTGGTTAGCATGCTCACCGAGGATGTGGGAGATCCAGTCCCCCTGCTTCAATGATTCTTTATTTAGTCACAGTGGAACACCTTCCACAGGGAGACTTAGTGAGGGTGCACCACCTCAGCATAGCCCAGTGGTTAGACCACTCATCTAATAGGTGGCAGATCCCTGTTCAAATCCCTTCTTCCCTTCAAGTGCCTGGCAGACTCTGATTGGTGGTGTCCCATATCCCAGTGGGTATCATAACCAGGGCTAAAACTTATGAGGGAGATCTTGCTTCTCCCTCCTCCCCCCATCTGTATTGTGTGAACTTGCCTAAGTGGTCCAATCTGGTAGGTGTGCTCAGAGTCACCTTCATGTGATTCCGTTGATTGAACACCTGGCTTCTCCTGGTTTGTGAATTGCTCTGGAGCTAAGGTGGGAGATAGGCACCTGGATGCCTAAAAGAAAGCAGCAGTGTGCATGCTCAGAGGCAGAAATGTAGGCTTCTGAGGACCTTCTATTGCAAAAGTTTAGGTGCCTACAAGGTTCAGTGGGCATTTTGGTCACCACAGTGGAACCTAAAACTGGGACTTGGGCACCAAGCTCCTTTTGTGCATCCCGGCCAGTATAGCTAAGAGTCAAACTTTGCACCCTGTTGCATTTCATTTTGGTCATATGTTATATTCATTTCCAGATCTACAATCGACTGGACAGAAATTGCTGTGGGTTCAAACCTCGCAAGGAGGATTCCTGTGTTCAGAAAGGACTGAAGCTGAAATGTGAAGATCAAGATGCTGTTGACCTGACACACATTATTCAGAGAAGGCATGACCCTAGGCACTTGGTCTTTATAGATAATAAAGGTTTCTTTGACAGAAGCGAAGACAATCTGGATTTCAAAATATTACAAGGAATCAAAGAGTAAGTTTTAGGATATCCCTACAAATTTTAATAGGGTTCAATAGGCTTTTCCTAGCTTTTCATTTAGGATCAAAGTCTCTCCTCTCTCGCTCCTCAACACATAGCCTGAATGAAAGGGCTGTGCACTAAGGATGTCCCCAGGGGTTAGGAGGTTGTGAATGGGATGAGGAAGCTTTCTTTTCTTTCCCCACCCAAAAAAGAAGACATTGTTGCAGTAGCCCCAGTGTCTCTCTTTTATGTCTCCTCCATAGGGAAATTTGACTAAACTAAGGTACGGGTATACATACTTTTGTGTCTAGGCAGATATTATTATTACTTGGAGCATCACACATATGCTAAGTGCTTTATAGAACAGATACAGCAAGATCCTTGCCTCCAAAGGCATGACTGACAAAAGGGAGATGAAGGAGGGTGGAGGTGTGAGATCAATAAGCCTATCTAGACTAGGAAAATCTGCACCAGTATAACTTCATTGGTGTCATTACACGGTAGAAACCTCTAATGTAGACATTCTGCAGATGGGTAAGTTACTGCAGTAAGCCCCCCAATGCAGAAACACCGCATGCTGTCAGTTACTGGAATAAATTGCATCAGTGCAAGCCCCATTTATATAGGTTGCCATGCATTTACACCTGGAGTTCACACTGCTTTAAAAAAAAAAAAAGAGGAAAAAAACCATTATAAACAAGGGCCCTAAAATGCCATGATTACTTAGTTAGGGCAAGTGTTTATCGTGGTGGAATCATGTTTCTTCTTCACTTTAAAGCAATATAAATAAAAGGTATCTTTGACTGACTTCTGTGGGTATTTCAAAAGAAGTTAATCTTGAAGGGGAAGCTGAATGAAAAGCGGGTGAACAGTGGCTATTAGCATTTTTAACAATAGCTAATGATTTTTTTGCTGAGTTGCTCTTGGGCCAGTTAACGTTTTGCAAATATGTCCAGTGTACAGTTATAGCTGCTATTGATATGTGAAATTTCAAACAATCTAGACTTTTTTTTTAAAAGCCTGGAGATTTTAGGATAGTTTTGGAGATTTTAGGATAGTTTTGAGTAATGTGGGCTTGATTTCATTGGCACATTTGGGTAACTCCTGTGGTGGAAAACTTGCCTTAATTGGGACACTGGAGAGTCTGAATAGGGGTCTCATTTGATGATATAGAGTTTCCATAGCAGCTCTTACATCCCCCCCTTTCCTGGCCATGAGAACGCTGGGTATGGTCAGGATATCTCTGTGCCTGATTGATCCCTAGCAGCCCAGATAGTCCCAGAATCTGGGTGTGCACCCACCTATAAACACCCCATCCTGAGCTGTTCAGCTGGTCGGCTAGAATGGAGAATCAGTGCCAGGATCAGTGATTATTACCCCAACTCACCGAAGTGCTGTGGTGTCTAACTTTAAGCATGTCAGTAGAAATAAATAGGACTGTGTACATACAGATAGGCATGCACTGAAATACCTTGATGAATCCATGGAATTGGTTGTTAAACTACAACATAAATATTGTAGTTCAGAGTGATGCCAAGGCTGATAAACTCCTTCACACTTTTTCAGGTTCCCTGAATCTGCAATTTCAGTGCTGAAAAGCCAGCGCTTGCGAGAGAAGCTTCTTCAGTCTCTGTTCCTTGACAAAGTATATTGGGAGAGCCAAGGAGGTCGCCAAGGAATTGAAAAACTTATTGATGTGGTAGAAAGGCGTGCCAAAATTCTTCTTACCTATATAAATGCACATGGAGCCAAAGTATCACCCATGAGTGAATGAAAGTCTTTTTTTTCCCCCTAATGCTAAGAATTACAGTTATATAAGGCAAGAACTGGTGGCAAAATTGCTTTTTCTTTTAAAATTCTTTTAATTTCCAAAACATAACAGTAACCAGGTAAGCTTGGGTTTTTTAGACATTTGAAAAAAATGTTATATAGTATAAAAGTGCCAGTTCTCTAACTTTCTCTAAAATCATTCTTAAATGCATTTATTGCTGTGTTCTTCTAACAAAGATGTCTAAGCAGTGTAATAAACAATGCAATAATTTAATACAAATATTGGATTCTCAATCTTCTAAACTTTCTTTATTCTCTCAGTTAAGGACAGATCTGTCTCCATTTGATTCTTTTACATGGTATTTCATAATTAAGAGTGGGGTTTTCAAAAGCACTCAGCCTTGGACAGCTGCTCTTACCGAAGTCAATGGAAGTTTTAACATTGATTTAAATGGAAGCAAACTTAAGCCAATGCTGAGCACTTTTGATTGAAAGTCCCAGTCTCAAAGTATAACCACACCTCTAATAGAGAACATTAATTCATGGAGTTGCATTCTTTCTTTTTTGTTTCTTTAGAACACGCAAACTTCCAGTGTCTCCCATGGCTGGTATTTTTTGTATTGCGTATGTGATATTGTGAAATCTAGGGACCAAATTCAGCTCTTTGGCAAGCAAGTGGCCTTGTTGACACTTAAAACAGGTCAAAGAAAGAATGTAAGTTTTGCCTGGAAACAAGAGTCCCATGACACTTTGCAGTTAAGCTAACTTTAAGGAGTGAAATTTTATTAAGCAGTAATCTTTAGCATATTTTGAAATTGCTGCAACAGATATTTTAGTAACATTAAACACAAAAGTGTGCAAGAGGTATAAGAAATATCACTACCTCAACAAAGGAAATAAATAATAACTAACCATAAGGTGTTGAGGTAGTTGGAACATTACAAGGGAATAAGGAACTTAGAAAATAACCTGAGATAAGAAGAATGTACCAAAAGGAATAAATAGATAAGGGTTGGAATGATAAACAATAGAGTAATAAGGATATAATTACCCTAAGAAATCAAGAGAAAATAAGACCATCTGGAGATTGAACGCAGGCTGTCAGAGAGAACTACGGGCGTTGGGGAAGATCTTCTGCAGTAATTGGTAACTATGCCTCTCTGTGTGTGTGCTGTCTTTACTACCTGTTACATCAGTAAATCCAATCAAAGATTATTTATTGGAGGTTTGTTAATTATTAAACTAATCCAGATTTGAAAGAACCCCTCTCATTAAACATATAGACATAAACATATAATCATAGTTAAAATTTTTATCAACTACTGGTAATCAATTAATAATTGATCAATAACCAGTTTTCAATAGCCTGCTTATGCTAGCACTTGGGAAGGACAAATACATGGTTTGAATCCAACAGAATATAATACACCAAGATTAAAATTATAATGTTGTAACAAACATGAGAATGCCAATGTTAGTGTGTGAATAAACTCATTTTTGAACAATTCAGTTCAGACAAATACTTCCTCCCTAATGATTTATTTGGACCACATCTGACTCTCTTTTTGTCCCCAGATTGTCCAAATTGGTCTACAGATTGTTTTATATGCCATTTTTTGAGTGTAAAAAATATTTGCCATTTGAATTGTTTGGTACTTATGGATCACATGATAGGCTCCTGTTCCCTGTTGGACTGAATCCAACTCCAAGAATCAGATTTCCAGTGCAGCTAATGGTGATTATAAATTCAATATTAACTTTGTGTATATTCTGCTATATTAGAGTAATGTTTTTGTTTCTGCAAACGTTCCTGGCAATAAACTCATTTTCTAGAATTCTGACAGAAAGCAAACATAGAAGGGGAATGAATGTTAAAATTAGAACAGAAAATGTTGTTTCTAGTATTCTCTTAGCTCTAAATGTAGCCTCTGGTGTTCCATTAAGAATGTCCACTGTTCTTTAAGAAGATACTTTGTCGTTAGATATGGGACAAATCATAGAACATCAATGGCGCATATCCTCAACTGGTTTAAATTGTTGTAGCTGTGTTGGCTTCAAAAAGCTATGACAACTCACACCAGCGGAAGTATTTCTGAATAGAGGGGTATTGGGAAAGTGAGACATTATCCACTATTGATCTTGAATAAGACTTTTCCTAGTTCTTAATGTGCTTCCAGAAATAAAACATAAATCAGTGTTGAATACCATAAAAATATAGCTGCCTCCTAGTACTCAACAGACATTCAAGACATTTTTTTTTCTTTGGAAGTGAAAGAAGATAGTGGGCATATTTCATGTTTCTATGCGTACCTATCTCTGATAATGTATGTACAATAATATTTTTCCATTATGAGAAATTTAAATACAGTTGTATGGTTTTTTTAATTAAAAAAGTTTTAAATGAGTTGAATTCCATCACTTACAGCTGATGCTACTCTCATTTAACAAAGTGTAAATCAGAAATAATGCCAGTGGAGTTCTGCTGGCATGAGAGGAAAATCATGCCTTCAATTATGCATTAACTTCTGGACCAGATGAGCCAAAGCCTAGGGAAAGGTAGTGATCAAGGAGGAGAAATAAATGGAATTCAGAGAGGATTTTGATTTTTTTTAATGGACTCATAGGTGCTGGAACAAGAGACGCTGGGGGTGCTGGTGCAACCAAGGGTGCTGGAAAAATTTGTATGGGGGGAAGCTGAGAGCCAGTGAACCAGACTGTAAACCCTGTATATAATGGAAACAATTTCAAGCCACAGGGTGTGGCAGCACCCCCAGCACCCTAATTCCAGCACCTATGGCCACACCCCCGGCTTGAAGTGGTTTCGATCATATACAGGGTTTACAGGTTGGTTCGATGGCTCTCAGCACCCCCGCTATACAAATTTTCCAGCATCCCTGAATAAACTCATCGTGTTTTTTGCTATTGCTCTCTGTATGGTTCTCTCTTTCCCTGGATACTATCCAATGCGTGTGTGTGTTTGTGTGCACGTATGTGTGTTACACATTTTGTATATTTTGCCAAATGCAGTACCAATACCCTAAGCAGCTTCCACAGAGTGTAAGGTCTCTGTGAGGCTAATGACACTGCAGTGCTAACTTCTCCAAACTGGGTGAGGGAGGATAGAGAGTGTGTGGAACCATGACTAGCCACTCAGGGGAAAAGACATTACTCTTTCCAAGGGTGATCAACAGCACTCTCTGAGATGCAGGGATCCAAATAGTGTGTCTACTTCAGCAATAATTCTTTCTGGCATTTATGTAGGGCGGTGCACCTGCACATTGTTCCCCAACATCACTGTACCTTAATGTTTCTATATATAGTCCTTCCTTCAGCTTAAGGGCCCCATCTTGCACGCCATATTGAAGTGCATACCCATTACTCATGCAAATGCTCCCATTGACTTTAAGGAGTACTGATATGAGAATGGGACATAAGATCAGGCCTTGAACTATTACTAATACGGGTGATGATAAATACAAACCCTGGGAAGCAACAGTCATCTGTGGTATTATTTGTCCTATAATTGCTTAACATGATGCTGAGTAAAGTTTTGTTAATAATCCAAAGAATAATGATTGATACAGGGCATAAGAATACGGAATAGCTGAAGTAAGACTAACTTTGAGTTTTTAATTTACAAAAGATGAAGGATTTCTCAGTAAACAAAAGAATTCGGAACATTTCAAGTGCACTTATATAACTACTTATGCAGTGGTTTCAGCCAAACAAACATTCTGCATAGTTTATTTGCTGCTAGTATGCTCAGACAGAAGAGATCTGCTCTCACCTCAACAGCTGGGATAAAGCTTATAGTTAGATTAATTTACTTCATTTTTAAAACAACAACCTGACAATGAAATGACACTCCTGTCTGAAAAACAGAATAAAATGAATCCATTAAAAATAAGCCTTGCTATGCCTGTGTTAGGGATCTACAGTCAGCAAAGAAACTGTGGACGCTTGCTTCATTCATTCATTCCTACATCATCTGTGCTGGCCTTCCTTCCATTTATGGACATATGGGACCAGACATAGCTTCATGTTCCACATTAGTTGGAGGGGTGTAGCCAATGGCAGGAATCCAAGGTCTGTGGGTGGAGGAAGGCGATTGTGTCATTCTTGAATCTGTCTGAAAACCAGAACCACATAAAATGGAATTATAAAACAAACTAAGGAGACTATCACAGATTTAATAGTATTGAAAGACAGAGTACAAAACAAGTAGCATGGCCACAGATGCCTTGAATCTCCTCAGCAGTGTGCCAGCATGTTTAATAATCTTGATTCTTTTCAGAAGTACAGAAGATGAGAATTTTTGCTCATCATAGTGGGAGCAATATTCCTCCTTCTTTTTCATATTATCTAAAATACAGGATATTGCTCAAAAACTGTCCATAAACTACATGATTTCAAAACAGTGTGTATATATGTATATATAGAGAGACTAAATTAAGGGACACATTTCCAGTTGGCTTGTACCTGTACATTCTGGGAATGCCTCTTTAAATATATGTAAATACCTTAGCTTGTTTCTAAAAAGTAGTCAGCTGTGCACACAAATACTGATTTGTGTGTACAGTTTGGTGTTTACATGTACAATTGCCTGATTTGTGAGTACTAATGCCAATTTGTGTACCCATGTGTGGGTAGACAAATTGAAAATTTTCCTCTAAAAAGTACAGTATCTCCCTCTGATAATTATTTCTGTATAAGAAATCTTCTAGTTATTAAATGAAGAAAAAATGACAAAATGCTTGTTATCTGAGTGTGAATTGCCAGAAGCTGGGAATGGGCAACAGGGGATGGATCACTTGATGATTACCTGTTCTGTTCATTCCCTCTGGGGCACCTGGCATGGGCCACTGTCGGTAGACAGGATACTGGGCTAGATGGACCTTTGGTCTGAGCCAGTATGGCCATTCTTATGTTTTTAGTTAACAGTAGAATATTAGTTCTGAGATGGTTGCCTAGCACTGTAAAAGTTTATATTTAGTGTTACATCCAGCACTGAATCTCTTTTCTCTTTGACTTTGAATATTTTAAAAATGTCATTGTAGTGTCTTTTTTTAATTAACACTAAAAAAAAATGTCATGAGCAATGACTCATTTAGGCAATTATTTCTGGTGTGTGTGTGTGTGTGTGTCCTTGTGTGTCCTGGACTATAAAGAATAAAATGAGTATTTCACTGGAATTTTTAGTTGGGATCCCTGTAATTTGCAGTAGTACCAAGATCTGAAGTAATTATGACTCTTACAGTATAGTATTGATGGGATGGTCTTTTTAAAAGAGTTATAGCCTTGAAGATGCTTCTTTCAAGAAATAATTCAGATGAGATTATGAAGCTTTTCCTGTGGAAACATTTTCTAGCCATTTACTCATGAGACTTATAATTCTTTCTTACTAAATGAGGTTGACTAGCAATGAAGCCTGTGAGTACTGTGGTGTTACTATAGCCTAGTCTTACTCAAGCATTTTTGTTTGAATAATATTTTTAAATTTGAAAAGAAAAACCCACATCCATTTGTGGTGATGTTCTGATGTCAGAAAGGGGTAATTTCTAGTGGTTAATTTTGTAACAGAATGAATGGGTTTGGGAACAAAGGGCTGAAATCCCTGTCCCATAGCAGCTAAGCGGATAAAGTAGCCCAAGAGCTTTTATTTTTAAAGTCTCTGGAGTGTACATTTCTTCAGATGCCAAAAATATGCTAATAGGCAGCACTATGATTTTTATGCATTCTTCCCTCCCCATGCAACAAGTAATCTGTATAGTTTTATAATTGGTATTTTTGTATTTGCAACCCCATGCTCTGGGTGTCCTTAAGCCTCTGACTTCCAGATGCTGGGACTGGATGACAGGGGGTGGATCACTAGATAATTGTCCTGTTCTGTTCATTCCCTCTGAAGCATCTGGTATTGGCCACTGTCAGAAGAGAGGATACTGGGCTAGATGGACTGTTGGTCTGACCCAGTATGGTCATTCTTATGTTCTGAAGTTCTTATGATTAATTATAATTTTGTATTTGATTGTCTTAACACTTTTCTATATTTTAGATCAAATTTTCCCCTCACCTATACTGCTATAAATCCACAATACTGAATTAATTACATTGTCAATAAGAACAAGATTTTAACTGAATGAGGTTATTTCAAATTTACAGTAGCATATTCAAGAGCAGAGGACCAGATTGTGACCCTAATTCTGTGCATGGAGGGGAAACTCCACTTGCTGATGTCAAATCTTTCATGCAGATGGGTCCTGCCAATTGCCTCCACAGCACCATCCCATCCCTTCCCATGACATATTGATGGTTTGCTCTGTATGGGGGAAGGGATGGGGACTGGGTTGGGTGGGGAACATAAATCATGTCATCTGGCACTGTGGATATTGAAAAGGTAATATACCCTGGAACCCCAGGGATTCTTCCGTGACAAGGAACCTGCTTTAAAGGACTGGGGCCGGAGAATGCCTGGCAGCATGACTCCAATGGAGTGGGCAGGGGAGTTGTCTGGGATATGAACTGGAGCAGAAGATGGGGCCTCCAGTCAGGTGACACTCAACTCCTGCTGCTACTCTGGGCTCCAGACAGGTCTCCTGGGAACTGAAAGATTTTTAAGCAGGCGCCAGAGTCAGCTCCACCCCCAAATCTCATAGAAGAATTTGGATGATCCAGCTTAGAATGTGAACATTTGAGATCAGTAATTAACATGAAATACATAATGGCTTGACATCTGCATCTCTTGCCATAAGTTACGATACAAATGCAGAGTAAGACTCAGTGAAATGAAGGAAGCTGTAATTTTTCAAGATGTGCCAACATTTTCTTTTGCTACAGGAATATGAGAAATGACTTCTGTTCTTCCAAAGATGGATAAGATTCAATTTTGTGGAGCAGTTTGGACTCCATGCCCACTTGAAAGAGTCCAAAAGACAAGCAGTTTCCAATTTATGCATTATTAGTTCAGGTTTATAGGGAGCTTCATAAAAATTTTACAAAGTACTTTCTATTAATTCTATTTTTTGGAACAAGATGTGATTGATCACATATTGTACCAATCCTATTTTCATTGAAAAGCTCAATGAAATTTTATACAATAAAAATGTAGATATCCTCTTCCTTCCTAATGTATGTGTATAGCATAGATCAACCGTGTGGGTGTGTTCAGGGAATGATGAAAACTGTCATTAGTCCTCTTAGTGATGTTTCTGTGAAGTTTAGTTCATCCTTCTCTTCCTTGGTGATCGCTGTATGATAGGTATAGACACTTTATGTTAACACTATAGATTAAGGCACAGAGAATGACTGGTCAGCTTGGAGCAACTTGATCTGAAGATTTTTCAAGAGATAATATCCTGTTCACTGCATCCAGGTTCTTATGATGTGCAACTCTGGTAATTGGCATGTGATGCTAAATTGATTTACACCAGCTGAGGGCCTGGCACAAAATATACAGCAATATAGAGAAGATAAGAAATCAGTCATAAAAAAGTAAAGAAGATAGACTGTATGATGTTGTGGGATGGATAAGATATGGCAAAAAACGCCTCCTAATGTGTGGCAGTCTGCCAAAGGATGAGAAATGAACAGTAATTAAATGGATACATAGTATAAAAACCTTCTTTCACTATGGAGTCCTTTTCTTGGCAGACATTAAATTGGACTGAATTTAGCACTTGTCATATCAATATGGTCTAATGAACTAAAACTGATCTTAAAATAGGTGAATCTAACTTTCTCTAAAAATTGTTTGTCTCAGATCATCAGGACCTTTTCCTTGTTAGCCCTTTGCACTGTACTTGTCATTTAATTATGTAGACTTGGCATCCTCTGCTAAGGAATGTTATCTCTGTCTCCTTCCACAAAAACATTAACCTGGCAGTCCCTGGAGGGCTGCTAAGCAGCATAAGCATGCTTTATCAGTGATATTCTTCAGCTTGTCATGTGAAACACTTTGAGATTTGGATGGAATTTATTAACAAACTGTTACAGAAAATGGTACCAATGTGAGAGGCAGTTTTATGAAGTGTGAGAACTATGTCTGACAGATGGTAAAAGCTGGGGCTTCGATAAGCCCTTTTGGTTTGGGAATTTCAAAAAACAACAGGTCATACTTCTTAATTCTCTACCATACATGACATATCGGAGATAAAAATGGACAGCATTTCCTGCCTCTAATCTCTCCAGAAAAGGAAATGCACACTCATATCACTAAAAATGTGAGAGGCTAAAGGACACTAACAAGGTAGCTGTGGTGCAATTGTGGTAAACTTAAACACAGGAAACTGCTGATACCCAAACAGCAGCTAATTTTTTATTATAAAAGCGTTGTGCTCAGGGAAGATAAAAGAATTAACTATTTGAAACACAACAAGATCTAGTTCTGAAAACCTTCGGGTCTCTCTGACATCTCCTTGTAAATGTCTAGCCATCAGCTAAAGCGCAAAGTGGGTAAAAACAGAAGTCTTCATCTTCCCCCTGAAGCCTACCCTCCTACTTCTTTTCTCAGTCGCTGTGGCCAATGCCACTATCCTGCTAGTCACTCAGGACTGTATCCTGGCATCATCTATAACTCAGAGTTTTCTCTAAGTCCCCCCTCCAGGCTCTATCTAAATCTTGCCAATTCTTTCTTAAAATTCTGTTTCTAAGACATGACCTTTCCTATCTATCTACTCAGCTACAACACTCACCCAGTGTTATCTTGTGGCATGATTTACTGCAACATCTTTCTCTCTGGCCTTTACAAATGCAGTCTTGCCCTGTTCATATGCATTCAGAATACTGCTGCAATGATCATTTTCCTAGCCTGTCATTGATCCATGTCACACCTCTGTTTGCAGCCATCCACTGGCTCTTCCTCGATTTTGTCAAAGATAAGCTACTTGGTTTACTTTCAAGGCCCTTCATGGCCTATCCCCACCCTACCTATTATCTCTCATTCATCAAGTCTATCCTCTGCATTACAATCTCATTACAAACCAGCCCACAAATTACCATTAGCTAGATCCTGATTGACCAGTTGTGTAGAAAGACCAAGAAGTGACTGGGCAGAGAGACTGAACTACCCTCTTACTCCTAGTGAGTGTTCCATTAAGAGACCTTTCCTGGGCAATCGTAAGCTTGCATGTTGTCACCTATGCTATGAAAAAAACCTTCAGTTCTGGAGCTGTCAGTCCAGCAGCTATCAAAGAAATGAATTAGTTATAAAAGGGAGAAAAAGAGAATGTTGAAGATAAGTCTTATTATATGCAAACTTAGAGTTTAAAAAATATAATATGAAATGTTGTATTTCAATAAAACACATTTTTCTCTGACTATCCCAACCCGCCTTGGCCCTCCACAAAGCAGAGATAAGGGAGACATGGGAGTTTTGGCAGATTCATGGCAGTAGTAGCTGCTGAACAGTCACTCTGCAGTCTGGGCATGATACTACCTCTCTCCATTCCCCCTTTGCAGTGATCACTAGCATTAACCCAGTGCTTGAGTTGTGTGCTGACGCACAGGATTTGGGCCTTACTGCTTAGTGCTTTGGGATACCTGCAGCTGGAAATGGGGTGAAAAGCCCCAAAATCTATGCTTCTAGCTGTAATTGGATGCATAAATGGCTATATCAGCATTGACTAAGCTGATAAGGTAATTCATGCGACAGAAGTGTTGATATATTCTGAGAGCTACAAAAGGTCAAAGAACAAAAGAGGTTAAAGCCCCATTAAAATCACAGCCTTCCTCTTCATTTTGCTTTGTGTGCTAGTATGTCTAAACTTGAACTTGAAATGCTAGTTTGCAAGTAGATATAATGCTCAAATACTGCTTTTGTCATCTTGTTAGTGTTTGTGTTCTGAAGCAAGAGATCTGAAAGGCAAAGAACAACAGATTAAAGCTCATACAGTGTCAACACCACACTGGGAAACAATTCTTACCTTCCATCATGATGTGAGTGATAATCTGCATGGCCACGGAGAGCTGACACATTTTTTTATGTTATACTGTTGCCTTAATGCTAAGGTTTCTTTGATTTTCTGCTGTCAGCGTTACCACCCATTGGTGATATCCTTCAGCTTTCACAATGGCTGCTTTGTCTACTAAGAAAACAAAATATACATCTGTTTCAGTGCTTTTTGGTACCCCCCCCCTTCCACTCATAATTTAGGGCCATATTTTCAGTACAAATGCCCCATTTCTCTGTTTCTTAAAGTATAGTTATAGTCAGGAAAAATAAATCCATTTACTTCCTGTGGATGGGTAAAATTCCACCAAAGTCTGACTAAAAAAGCCTTGTTTGGTGGAAGTGTTGGATTAGGAGGAATAACAGAATCCCACCCTCCACCGTAAAGGCAAGGAATGAAGAACATACATAGCTTGGTTGTGGCTAGTGGTTCAACCCGGAGGTTAGGTGGATGACGTAAATCATGATATTGAAAAGTGAAGAATATTATGGCACTAGGGGCGGTCAGGATCCCTTAGCTGTTGCTTTCCAAACCTTTAAACATGGGATTCCTTCTTGAGGTATGGCATTTTTGCAAAGTATGTGTAATTTTCTTGGGGTTTTATCGGACTCCATTGAATTAATCTTTCGGACAGTCAGTTCTTTTAATGAAGTTTCTTGTTTAGGAGTCACCAAAGTGAAATGTGCTTTTCATGTACGGAATTGAATCTGTGATATTCACTCATAAATATAAAGAACAGGAGTACTTGTGGCACCTTAGAGACTAACAGGGGTGCAACAAGTACTCCTGTTCTTTTTGCGGATACAGACTAACACGGCTGCTACTCTGAAACCACTCATAAGTATAGTAGATGAGGTCAATGCCATAGTTATATATTTATTTAAGAGCCAGATGAGTGGTTACAAAAAAAGAGTCTATCTGAATAAACTCTATTAGAATCTGCTGAACTGAAACATCATAGGTTTAAGTATGACACATGCACCCTCACAATATGATTGCAGCCTGGAAAAGTCCTGCATACTGGGAGACTTTCATTGGTGTGCATGGATAAAGAGAAGCAATGCTTTCCCATATGGCTAGCTCCAGTTTCCTGCTGCCTGCACACCATCCCTGGAGCATGGACTTTACTGGCATTGGAACCAGATTGCGTTTGTCATGGTGTGGCATCACAATTCAGATTTGATCTGCCAAACCTTAGCCCTGATCCTGACCATAAGTGGCCTGCTGACCTAAATGGAGCCTTTTTGTCTCAGTCTAACTCTCTTGATGTTCATCCATCAGTTGTACTTTTGCTGGTTTAAAAAAATACAAGTCTGAGCAATGTTCCTGGTTTGAAGACACATTCCCAAGGTTGGTTTTCTCCATTCTTCTGTTTACACAGAAGTATATCTCTGCTCTATTGAAGCACACTTTCAAGTAATATTTTATTTTGAACTGAAATGAAAATTTTCAAATTTTCCCAATTTTCCCAATTTCCCCAAAAATGTTAAAATGTCAAAGGAAAATATTCAAAAGAAATTTTTTTATTCAGAATTTTTGTGGGGGAAAGCTCTAAGACTAACTCTTTGGTCTGTACATCAAAGCAATGGCTAAAATTCAGGGGGAGTGAGTATGTCTTTTTCCTAGTTATGTTATTACAGAGAACCACACTTTCAGAGAACAATTAAGATGTCCTTAAAAACAACATAGGTTCCTAATAGTGTCTATATTTTGTAGTTTAAGGATTAAGGTATAGTGTGAAATAATGAAATAACAATTTGGTTTCTTTCAGGATACAAATCTGTATAACTTTCATGGTTTGCACTAATGGAGTTGACTTCACACCCTTCCATTGGAGAGACAGCCAAGAATTCCTACAACCCCACAGAAATAGCAGATCCATGTAGATCTTGTAGGATGTGCAAAGGCAAAGGGCCGTCTGCCCAGAGCTTCAATGCTGCTGCACTAGTAACCAACAACTCCATTCTGTCCCGTGTTCAGGGCTCCTTCACCAGCTGTTGCCCCTCAATCCACCTTAGGAAATGATGGATTGTGGGATTCTGTATTGCCAAATTGAATGTTACTGCTGAATGGATTTTGCATCTGCTGAACCTGATTTTTGCTGAATTTCTGTCCTAACCAGGAAAAGTCAGAAATCTTACAAGAGAGTCTGCTCCCACAGACAGATTTCTAAATCTGTATCAGGAGTGCTGTCTTTTCTGCTTGTTGATGTAGCGCCTAAGTGTAATGGGCACTGCTCTTTGACTGGTGTTTTTTGAATGCTACAGTAGTACAAATAATAATAGTGGAATAAGGACAAGTAAAAAAAAAGTGTGTTACGAGATGACAGAGAATATAGGAGTAAACTAAGAAGGAAAGGAGAAATTAGGAAAATCAGAAGAGAAGAATTCAGTCCATAGGCATCTCTAAGCTTGACCGACCCATGAAGGTAAGATTAAGATAATTTAAGCATATTAATAAAGTTACTGTGGCACCTGCTCCTCCCTAAAAGTTGACAATACATAAATTCAAAGGTTATTCTTCATTCAGGGCCTGTTCCAAAGCCCACTGAAGTCAACGAAAAGCCTCCGAATGATTTCACTGGGCTTTGGATCAGGCTCCTAATACTGAGCACAATTATTTAGTTAATAATTACAGTCAGGTAAAATGATAAAAATGGGACTATAGGAATCTCATTGCAGTTAAGTTGCCAGAATAAGGCACATAGGGAGATTTAGAATAATATATGCAGCAAAATAAGCCTAGATATAATAATAGTATATACGAATGAGAGAACTAGATTTTGAAGAAGAAAGCACAGATACAGTTCCCCCAGATGAGCTTCTCATACAATATACCAAAATTTAGCAACTTTTATCAGTTCACTTTTTTCACACAGAGAGCAGAAGTGAGCCCCACATGCTTACTGAAGTAGACATGACCATTAGCAGGGCAGCCCACCTCTAGTGCTGAATTACTGTTAATAATAAAATATGTCAATTATTTTGGCTTGACACAATGAAAAGCAAATATCCCGCAGCGAGGGGAGGGGGGGAGAAGGAAACGGGGAGGGGAAATGACCACGGACCCTGACTTACTGTTTCCTGGTAAAGTCACTTTTGGGGACTGTGGTATAGAGTCTACATGTATTGTTTTCCTAGAAACATGGCAGTCTTATATGCAATATCAAATGACATAAGTTTGAAAAGAATAACAGTGAGAAAGGTCAGGTCATTAATATAAGCCTTAGGAACATCACCATTTTAGGTCTGCATTATTTTAACTGCATGACATACTGAAATGAGTGTGCTCAGACCCCCTTTCAGCTCTAATATTGTGACACTTGTTCTGTCACATGGTTGAGAAAAGTACACTCCAGCAGTATTGTTGCTATAGCAAAGAGACCTGCTAAAATTTTATTTATAACTTATTATACCAGCTCACTGCACTTAGGACCTTATCCAAAGCCCTTGAAATCACTGGAAAAACTCCCGTTGACTACAACAGGCTTTGGATCAGACTTATAACAAGTTTCAAAGATTTACTGACACCACATTTAAACTAGACAGCTTTAATTTATTTATGAAAGGACTTGCAGTTCATATTTCAAGTGAAGTGAAACACTAATAAATATTCAACAAAGAAAGTTAATCTTCAATCTGACCATATTTGATAAATGGTGAGCTAAATTCTGGGTGCAGTTACACCCATACAAACTCATTCTTCAGTGGGTTGGATTGAGTAAGTGAAGGCCTAAACTGGCCCTAAATGTTTGAAAGGTAAACATGTGCAAGACTATTAGCTCTTGCCAACAAAAATTTTCCTTTCATCTCCTGCTTTTCTGAAGGCTTTCTTCTTTTGTTATATCTCTTTGGGAACCTACTTCCCATAGTGTTTTTTTCATTGTAGCTAAAAGGGTGGAAAAACGTCTGCATTAGTAGTCGGTGATGCCAAGGCTTCTGCCCAAAGGTCACAGCTGTGCACATTTTGTTTGTCTGATGGGTTTGCTAAGTCATACCCAGATCTAGCCTCTTTCCTAGGACAGTTTCTTGAGGTTTTGACACAGTCATAAACTGTATATAAAATAATAATAATATGGAGATATACTTAGCTCATGGAACTGGAAGGGACTCTGAAAGGTCATAAAGTCCAGCCCCCTCCCTCCCTTAGGAGGACCAAGTACTGATTTGCCCCAGATCCCTAAGTGGCCCCTCAAGGATTGAGCTCACAACTCTAAGTTTAGGAGGCCAATGCTCAAACCACTGAGCTATCCCTCCCCTCTGTTGAGCTAGCTCTCCCCTGTAAACTGTAAATTTTTATGCAATTTCTCAAGCACCACTGGAGGCTTCACAAAATAAAGAGGTATTAATGAAATTAGAGAATTTTGCAAGGTTAGACCTGAGACAGGTCTGAAACAAAACCTCCAATCTGATCATTCCAAAATCTTAATGTACCTAAATTTCGATCAGAATTTTGCAGATGGTCCCCATCTTCAAAATTGACCAAACTCATATCACTGATCTGAACCCCCCACAAACTTTGAGGTTTTCAAATTCAGGTTTGGATTTGAATCTGGATTTTAACTGGGATCTATATCCAATTATCACATGGTTGTTTCATTCAATTTACTTTTTGCTTTACCTAAGACCTCTCAACCTGCTAAAGCCTAAATGTGAGGCAAAGGGTGTGAAAATAATCTCAAACCACAAAAACAAGTATTTATGGATGGAATTTAAAATGCTGCAGGACTGGGGGAAGGATGAGTCAGTGGTTAGGGCACTAACCAGGGACTTGGGACACCCAGCTTGTTCCCTGCTCCACTACATGCTTCCAGTGTGACCTTGGACAAGTCACATAGTCTCTCTGTGCCTCAGTTCACCATCTGTAAAATGGGGTTAATAGCACTTCCCTACCTCACAAGGGTTGTCATGAAGATAAATACATTAAAAGTTGTGTGGTGCTGTGATACTATGGCAATGGGGGCATATCAGTAGGGTTCTGTGTTCAGTCTGCCTGTTTCATGATTCATTATTCCCGATGTGAATAAGTTTCAGCAAGTGAGGGGACACATTTGTGTAGTTCTTAGATAACTTGAAGAACATTTGACACATATGCTTTAAAGTTGGTTGCCAAAAATCTCAATCAATTTTGCTCCAAAAGAGGCAGGTAAAATCCAAGTAGCGATAGGCACCATAGAAAACTGAAGACAGGTATGTAGCTCTCACATTAGATTAGACAGGTGTTTTTTAATTTGACCCCTCAGTAATTTGTGTGTCCTTTCTTGGCTAATTTTAAATACTTCCAAGTGAAGGATAGCAATCAACTACAGTAGTAAATATATATTCAATCTCAACTATTATGCAAATTGGGATGAAATCTAATACTGCCAAACATGGGTGTGACAAAATACTTTGAGGAGTGCATTAATGATCTGGATGATGGGATGGATTGCATCCTCAGCAAGTTCATGGATGACATTAAACTGGAGGGAGAAGTAGATATGCTGGAGGGTAGGGATAGGGTCCAGACTGACCTAGACAAATAGGAGGATTGGGCCAAAAGAAATCTTATGCGGTTTAACAAGTACAAGCGCCGAGTCCTGCACTTAGGACGGAAGAATCCCATGCACTGCTACAGACTAGGGACCAACTGGCTAAATGGCAGTTCTGCAGAAAAGGACCTGGGGATTACAGTGGATGAGAAGCTGGATATGAGTCAACAGAGTGCCCTTGTTGCCAAGAAGGCTAACGGCATATAGTAGGAACATTGCTATCAGATTGAGGGAAGTGATTATTCCCCTCTATTTGGCACTGGTGAGGCCACATCTGGAGTATTGCATCCATTCTTGGGTCCCTGTAGTTAGGGTTACCATTTGGCCGGATTCTCCCGGACATGTCCGGATTTTTTAGTTTAAAAATAGCGTCTGGGGGGAATTTGTAAATGTCCGGATTTCCCCTCCACCCATGCAGAGTGTGGCACGGCTGATAGGGCAGCCAGCTGGATCGAGCCACTTGCATGGGGTTGTGGCAGCCAGAGCCCCTCCTCCGCTTCCCCCCTCCTCTCCCCTGCAGCTTCAGATCACTCCCCTCCCCTCTCTCCCCCCCTCCCCCTCCCTGTATTCGCAGATCACCAGACATTTGCATCGGGCCTCCAGCAGTCTGGAGCTCCTCCCCCTGCTCCTCCTCCCCTGCTGCCCAGCAAGCCGCTCAGCAGCACTCTGCAAGGGTGGGAACCGGGCTATGCGCTCCGTGGGGGAGCGTGGCCCCGACACGCTGTTCTGAGTGGCACGGTAAGGGGGCCAGGGGATCGGAGAAGGGGCAGGGAGGTTCTGGAGGGGGCAGTCAAGAGACAGGGAGAAGGGGGAGGGTTGGATGGGTCAGGAGTTCGGGGGGGGCTGTCAGGGGGCGGGGGTGTGAATAAGGTTTTGGGCAGTCGGTACAGGTAGGGGGTAGGGTCCTGGGGGGCAGTTAGGATGGGGGGGGGTTTCAGGAGGGGGCAGTCAGGGGACAAGGAGCAGGGGGGTTGGGAGTTCTGGGGGGGCTGTCAGGGGGCAGGGGTGGGGAGAGGGATCGGAGCAGTCAGGGGTCAGGGAGCAGGGGGGTTTAGATGGGTCAGGAGTTCTGGGGAGGGGGTCTCTCAGGGAGCAGGGAGTGGTTGGATGGGGTGTGGGAGTCCCGGGGGTCTGTCAGGGGGTGGGGGTGTGGATAAGGTTTTGGGCAGTCAGGAGACAGGGAGGGGGTAGAGTCCTAGGGGGGCAGTTAGGATGGGGGGGTCCCAGGAGGGGGCAGTCAGGGGACAAGGAGTGGGGAGGGGGATTGGGAGTATTGAGGGGGGTGGAAAGTGGGGGGGCAGGGGCGGGACTAGGGTGGGGCTCCCACCGTCCTCTTTTTTGATTGTTGAAATATGGTAACCCTACTGTAGTGGAGCAGCTCCCCCACTCCCACAGAAAAAGGGTTAAAGTCAGCCCTGGGAGAAGGTTGTGGCTGAGAGCTGCTAAGCTTGGCTGCTTGGGGAAGCAGCTGCAGCTGGACCACACCCCAATCAGGCCACAGCTGGCCTGTATAAAAAGGCTGTGAGCCAGCAGACCAGAAGTCTCTCTCCAAGCTGAGAGAGAACAGGGCTTGGGTGGCTGCAGAAAGGGCACTGGAAGTGAAGCAGGGCTGGGGAGAGCTAGAGGAGCAGAGGTGCTCCAGGCTGGCAACTCCCCAAGCTGCAGGGCCTGGTCCAAGGCCCATAGAGGTACTGGGAGGCAAAGGAAGGCAGCATGTCTGAACCCCCTTGCCTATGATGAATGGCTTTTACACTGCAGTCTGCCCCAGGGAGTGGGGGTTGGGTCATGACTGGCAGTAGCCCAGACTGAGGCAAGGCGGGGATTAGAGGTTTGGGGGTTTCCCAGAGAGGGGAGACCATAGAGACTGGTGGGGTATTGCCAGGGACCAGGGGCAGCCCCAGGGTAAAGGGGCACTGGGGTCTAGGAGGGACATGGAGCCAGCTACAAGTGGGACACTGGCCTGCAGAGGGTGCCCAGGCTGGAAAAGAGCTAATTCCCTGAGATGACCAGCAGGAGGTGCTGTGGGGGTGAGTCCTGCACCTTTACAGTCCCCCACTAGAGAAAGGATGTGGATAAATTAGAGAGAATTCAACAGAGGGCAAAAAAATGATTAGAGGGCTGGGGCACCTGACTTATGAGGGGAGGCTGAGGCAACTGGTCTTATTTAGTCTGCAGAAGAGAAGAGTGAGGGGGGATTTGATAGCAGCCTTCACCTACCTGAAGGGGGTTCCAAAAAGGGTGGAGCTAGGCTGTTCTCAGTGGTGGCAGATGACAGAACAAGGAGCAATGGTCTCAAGTTGCAGTGGGGGAGGTCTAGGTTGGATATTAGGAAAAGCTATTTCACTAGGAGGGTGGTGAAGCACTGGAATGGGTTACTTAGGGAGATAGTAGAATCTCCATCCCTAGGGGTATTTAAGGCCCAACTTGACAAAACCCTAGCTGGGAGTATTTACTTGAGGTGGACCTCTGAGGTCTCTTCCAACCCAAATCTTCTAAGATTCTATAAGTGACCAAATTCCTAAAATATATCCAGATCAACCACTAGAAAATACTGGCCAAATTCATCCCTGCTCTGTGTGTGTGTGTGTGTATATGTTTTTTTTTTTTGCTCCCACTAAAGTCAAGGCAAACTTTGTCACTGCTTTTAATGAAACAAAGGGGAATTATTTTGTTAAGGAAAACCTTAGTGAGACCCTTATTCCAGAGTCCCCCCCCCCAAAAAGTGTGACTAAATCATTCTGCTAAACACATCCAGTCTACTTCTCTGGTTGACTTCATGGAGTGGTGCAACTTCTGTTTCACAGGCAATTAAAACACTTTTGTGATGCAGTGATCCAAGCCCAGCATCCGCAAAAAAGTCTGTCTAAATTGTTCCTCTTGATAGTTCTACTTTCCTAACATGGGATACTGTTAGGAAAACCTGTATATATGTGGGGCACTATTCTGCAATTTTTGCACACTCAAAACTCTCATAGGCCTCCATAGAAATTCTGACTGTGGAATAAATACAAGATCTAGGGTAAGTAATAGAACAAGTTTACAGTGCATTTCTGTCCTCTGCCTTCCCAAACCATTTTAAATTAGTCTTAGTCTGTTGAATATTTAGAACTAAATTAAATAAAGTTTTGTAACACAATTATTTATCTTTTCTGGATCAACTCATGCAAAGCTCAGCTGATGAACTTTTCTTTTTGTTTTTTTTTAAAAAAGTAGCAATTTTTATGGGGTGAGACAAAATTACACCAGAATCTTTTACAGAAAAAGAGACTTCTTTGTGCAAACCCAGCTGTTTGGAGCTGTGCCAGTGCATGTGCTGTAGGAATGAACTGATTTGTCTAAATAACTGTAAGACTTCATTTTCCATTTCTCAAACTTGCTTAGGACACAGAGTTCTTGTAATGGTGTATGGTGAGTCAAATCAGCAACTGCAAAATGAATCCAATAAAGAACCTCCTTGCAATCTTTGTTCTTGCTTTATCAGAGTTGATCAGCAAAGATTCTATTCAACAAACATTATAGGCAGGTGCCCACAATCAACTAAGATTGTGAGATCTTGTAAAAGCAGCGAGAAACCTGTCCATGGCACTGAACTATTTTTTATAAATACAGGAGATGTATAGTTCTATTATCAGTTATGCTGCATAACAAAAATATCTTCAGTATTAACTAAACAAAAACCTTGTAGAGAAGAAGGATGCTTACACTATCTTTATTATTATCATACCACAGAGGGGACATAGTAATAATAATGAAGGTCAGGATTTACTAGTTCTACTTTTTATGTAGAGGAGGAAGGCCTTATATGCTCTTTGGAGTCTGACAACTAACTAGGGTAAAGCAGAACATCTATATAATACAAACTCCCACTCTGTGGTGTGTTTTTTGTTTTGTTTTTGTTTTTGTTTTAAATGGATCAGCTGTAGCCGTTCCATGGTCAATTTTGAAAATGTCAGATATAAACAAATTTCAACCACTCTCAATTATGCAAAAAGACACTCAAATATTTTCTATGCTATGTGTCACCATAAGAAAGTTTTTCTGGGAAGTCTGGGAAAAATCAGAGAGGAAGATATGGGGTTTCAAAATGTTCCTCATTGTTCAGGTTTTTAAAGTATTCCTGTTATTTTAATCTCATCAGGTGCCAAATTTACTGTTTTGGCTTGCTGAGAAGTGTCTTTTAATTTTAGTTGGGAATACAAGGATATAGAGAGCTGGTTGTATGTATACAGGGCAAAGTTTAAAATATAGATAATATAAATGTGTTCATATAGATAAATATTTATAATACAGTATCACCCTACTCCTGATTCCAGGTTTTCCTCCAGTCCAGGGGGCTGCTGAGATGAGCCAATAGGGTTTGTGTGTATTGTAGATGTGTGGGGAGTGCAGATGGGGAGATTTGAGATTGGGGTGAATTACTGAAGGACTAGAAGTGGGAATCCTTTCGCAGGGGGTGTTTGGGGAAATAGAACAGTGGGATGGGAGCCAGGGAGGACTTGGACTGGGGATAGATGTCTGGGGAGTATATGGATCTGTACTCCCCCATCTCAGAATGGAGGGCTTTGAAGAGAGTGCAAGAGGGAGTTCATGGAAAGGGACAATAAACTGGTGAGTCATGAAAAGAAAGATGAAGGGGTGCAGGAGGCATGTGAAATGGAGACAAAGATCCAGGTTGGGAGCTGAGTGGGACGATAAAGAGCAATGACAGATTATGTAGACATGGGAAGCTGAATGGATGCCCCAACTGTTCCATTCAAGGCTTTTTGTTATGTAGGGAGGGGTTTAAATCTGTAGAATTTTTGTCATAATGGGGTATTTTTTATTTTATTATTTTATTTTGCAAGGGAGAGGCATTAGCTGGACTTCACTGAAATGCATCAGTTCTTTTTTTGTGTGAGTTTAAAAGTGTCTGTCAGTAGCTAAGTGAGACCAGTTCTGTCTGAACTGAGCAAGACATGAACTGGTCTGCTTGCAAAGCTGAAAATTCATATTACATGCTGTCATCAAGGCAGTTTGGAACAAAGAGCATCCCTCCCCTACATTTTTTTGCCCACGAAATTCTACAGAAGCTATGTGCAGGCACTGAGATTTCAGTGGAGTTGTGCTGTGGTAAAATTGGAGGAACCCAATGATAAATCAAACCCCCATCTCCAGAGTTGGTGCTTCTTGGAAAGTTGAAAAGCATTGTACAAGATATGCAGAACATTATAAAGCTATGTTCCCGCCTTCCAGTAAAACACCACTTTTAGTGCTGTAATAACCCATCACTCTAAGTACAAGGAAAAATGTGTATATAAATGATCTTATATTATGTAAATCAAATTTTCATTTCGCCGCCTGTAAATAAAATATATAAATACACTCACTTATAGGGCTGGCTGAAAAAAAATTCATTTAGCAAAATATGTAGCAAGTTCAAAATTTATTTTCGTTCTGCACTGGTATAAAAAGAACATCCCCTTTTTTTTGAGGGGGGGAGGGGGCTCTCTACATTCAAGTCTGTCCTGTGTTTCTTTCTCTCTCAACGATTTTGACCAGAAATTCTACCTTGGACCTAAGAAACCTTCCCAAAGACAGCTTCACTGACATTTCAGTTTTGACAAACTGGCATTTTCTGATGAAAAAACATTTTGTCCAAAAGTTCCCAACTAGCTCTACTCACTTCTAATAATGTATTATTAAAAAGATTAACAGGGCAGAAATAAAATGTATCTAGGTTTGTTTTGGCAATTTATGTAATGGTATGTACAACAGTGGTTTGAGCATTAGCCTGCTAAACACAGTGTTGTGAGTTCAATCCCTGAGGGAGCCACTTAGGGATCTGGGCAAAATCAGTACTTGATCCTGCTAGTGAAGGCAGGGGGCTGGACTCAATGACCTTTTTGGGTCCTTTCCAGTTCTATGAGATAGGTATATCTCCATGTATATATTTTGAATACGTAAGGAACTAGGGTAAAGAGTAGAATCCCCTTAATTCCTGATTGTCTTTAATTTTGGTGATGGTGTTGATGGAAAATATACTTTACCATGATAACCTAAGGTACCCAAGAGTTTTGTTTGGGTATTTGTGTGTGTGTGTGTGTGTGTGTGTGTGTGTGTGTCTCCCTTTATTTCTTTCTCCCCTTCTCCCGCCAGTAATGCTTTCAAAGATCTTTCCTTTGGTGCAGACCTCTCAGGTTCTTGGTGCTGGCTAGGGCTTCCAGGCAAGATTAGGGTGACAGGGGGACACTGAGTGCTGGTTGGCTGAAGCCTAATGAGAGGGAGTTATCTAGGGTATGATGAGCCAGAGAGAGACTGGCTGGGGATCAGGGTCTAGTTTATAGCTTCCCTTAGCAAAATAAAGAAACACTTATTATGAATAATGCTAATATCTCTATCATTATTAAAAGTAGCCTGTATCTCAGAGCCTATGTATAAGATTTTTTCAACCCAATCTGTTAAACCAAACCATTTGTTAATTAAAGGGATGGGAGGGTTGTGGGAGTGGGCAAAGCTAGACTTAAGTTTTGAGGGAGTCCATTTAAACTGCTAAGGTCTAAACTACTGACAGATTTACTTGTATCTTCCAAAAAAGAATTTGGTGATGATAAACATAATTTGTGTACATAATAAAAGGAATTTAATCATCATAATAGCAAACCATAATATCCTTAACAATGAAACTATTTATCAGTTTCTACATAATATAGTAAATCTCAACAGAACTGACTCTTTTTAGTTTAATATTTTTATAAGAGAGAATCTATGGGGTGAAATTCAGACTCCACTGAAGTCAATAGTCTTTTTGCTATAGAGCTCAGTGGGGCCAGGATTTCATCCATGTTAATAATATAGAGGGGTACTTATAACTGTAATTATAGATTATATAATAGGAAAAAAATAATTTAATTCTATTCAACAGTGCAGCATATTGAAAAAGCGATTAATAACTGGATTCAGTATCCTACCATATTAGCAAGGATTAGACCGGGGTAGGCAACCTTTCAGAAGTGGTGTGCCAGTCTTCATTTATTCACTTTAATTTAAGGTTTTGCATGCTGGTATTACATGTTAATGTTTTTTAGAAGGTCTCTCTCTATATACAACAATAGTTTAGTTATATAATATAGACTTATAAAGTAAACAAGATTTTCAAAATGTTTAAGAAGCTTCATTTAAAATTAAATTAAAATGTTGATCTTACACCGCCAGCCTGCTCAGCTCACTGCCAGCCTGGGGTTCTGTTCACATAGGCTGGCAGCGGGCTGAGCGGGGCCTGTGGCTGGGACGCCGGCTGGCAAGGGGCCGGCAGCAGGGACCCCAGACCTGGGGGGAGGTTCAGAGGTCAGGGCAGAGGGTGCAGGGCAGAAGGCTGGGTGTATGTGGGGGGGTTCAGAGGTCAGGGCAGAGGGATGTGGGGGGTTCAGGGCAGAAGGCTGGGGGTGTGGGGGGATTCAGGGGTCAGGGCAGAAGGCTGGCAGATGTGGGGGTGCAGGGCAGAAGGCTGGGTGGTGGGGGGGTGCAGGGCAGAGGGCTGGG